>NC_090646.1:637351333-637651333 GCF_040937935.1 Hyperolius riggenbachi
CACACACACACCACTTATACTGACACACACACAGACACACACACCACTTATACTGACACACACACAGACACACACACCACTTATACTGACACACACACACCACTTATACTGACACACACACACAGACACACACACCACTTATACTGACACACACACACAGACACACACACCACTTATACTGACACACACACACAGACACACACACCACTTATACTGACACACACACACAGACACACACACCACTTATACTGACACACACCACTTATACTGACACACACCACTTATACTGACACACACCACTTATACTGACACACACCACTTATACTGACACACACCACTTATACTGACACACACACAGACACACACCACTTATACTGACACACACACAGACACACACCACTTATACTGACACACACACAGACACACACCACTTATACTGACACACACACAGACACACAGACACACACCACTTATACTGACACACACACAGACACACAGACACACACCACTTATACTGACACACACACAGACACACAGACACACACCACTTATACTGACACACACACAGACACACACCACTTATACTGACACACACACAGACACACAGACACACACCACTTATACTGAAACACACACAGACACACACCACTTATACTGACACACACACAGACACACACCACTTATACTGAGACACACAGACACACAGACACACACCACTTATACTGAGACACAGACACAGACACACAGACACACACCACTTATACTGAGACACAGACACAGACACACAGACACACACCACTTATACTGACACACACACAGACACACAGACACACACCACTTATACTGACACACACACAGACACACAGACACACACCACTTATACTGACACACACACAGACACACAGACACACACCACTTATACTGACACACACACAGACACACACCACTTATACTGACACACACACAGACACACACCACTTATACTGACACACACACAGACACACACCACTTATACTGACACACACACAGACACACACCACTTATACTGACACACACACAGACACACACCACTTATACTGACACACACACAGACACACACCACTTATACTGACACACACACAGACACACACCACTTATACTGACACACACACAGACACACACCACTTATACTGACACACACACAGACACACACCACTTATACTGACACACACACAGACACACAGACACACACCACTTATACTGACACACACACAGACACACACCACTTATACTGACACACACACAGACACACACCACTTATACTGACACACACACAGACACACACCACTTATACTGACACACACACAGACACACACCACTTATACTGACACACACAGACACACAGACACACACCACTTATACTGACACACACACAGACACACAGACACACACCACTTATACTGACACACACACAGACACACAGACACACACCACTTATACTGACACACACACAGACACACAGACACACACCACTTATACTGACACACACACAGACACACAGACACACACCACTTATACTGACACACACACAGACACACACCACTTATACTGACACACACACAGACACACACAGGGTCGGACTGGGACACCAAGGGCCCACCGAGGAAGTTTCAGCCAGGGGCCCACCCCCCTCTCCTCCTCCTCCCTCCCCCCCCCCCCCCCCCCCCCCCATTTTGGGCTCACATACACATGTACTCTAGAAATTTTGCATGACTTTATGGTAGGGAATAGATTGTGAGCAATTCTGAGGACAGTCTCCAATAGGGATATGTCTAAATGCGAAACTAAATGGGTGTCACCATGCACTGGAACATCGGCGTGGTCATGATGAGTCATGGGCAGACTTAAAAAAAAAAAATACAAAACACAAAATAAGTAGCGGCGTTATTCACAGAGATTAGGTCCGACCAGATACATTGTATATTCAAGTAGTTACATGCCTCATGATAATTCATCAAGTAGTCAAATTGCAGCAGATACCCCCACAAAATGCAATCAGGTTGACGGCAGATACCCCCACACAATGCAATCAGGTTGGTGGCAGATACCCCCACAAAATGCAATCAGGTTGACGGCAGATACCCCCACACAATGCAATCAGGTTAACGGCAGATACCCCCACAAAATGCAATCAGGTTGATGGCAGATACCCCCACAAAATGCAATCAGTTTGGCTGCAGATACCCCCACAAAATGCAATCAGTTTGGCTGCAGATACCCCCACACAATGCAATCAGGTTGGCTGCAGATACCCCCACACAATGCAATCAGGTTGGTGGCAGAGATACCCCCACACAATGCAAGTCCCCCCCAGCTTGGAAGGGGGGGCAGAGGGCACAGATCAGCGGGGAAGCCTCCCCCCCTCCCTCACCTAGGGCCCCCCCTTCCGCGCACTCCCCTCCTCGAGAAGTGCAGCCAGCAGCGAGCGGAGTATAGCTTACCAGCTTCAGATGATGCTATCTCCGCTCCGCTCCGCATGCCGCTGCTGCCCTGCTGGTCTCTGTCTCCTGTAGTGACGCTGTCCAATCACGCTCTAGCAGGAAGTACTGCGAGAACGTGATTGGACAGCGTCACACACTACAGTCAGAGACCAGCAGGGCAGCGGCATGCGGACTCGGAGATAGCATCATCTCTGTAGCTATTCTCCGCTCGCTGCTGGCTGCACTTCTGGAGGAGGGGGGTGCGCGGAAGGGGGGGGCTCTAGGTGAGGGAGGGGGGGACGCTTCCCCCCCTCCCCGCCGCTCTGTGCCCAATTCCCCCCCTTCCAAGCTGTGCCCCCCTCCAGTGGCGTAGCTAGGGTGTTTGACACCCGGTGCGGATAATTTACCAACACCCCCCCCCCCCCCAAAAAAGCAAAGCGCGCAGCGACAAAAAAAATGGGTGTGGACATGACATCACATGGGTGGGGGGTAATTGTAATGTAACTGTAACAGTAAGGAAGTGGGCTAATATAGGTAGCCAGAATAGTTTCCCTCAGCATAGGTTAGATATGACAAATATGACAACATGACAAATTCAGCAATCTTGAGGCCCCCAACAAGACAAATTCAGCAATCATGAGGCCCCCAACAAGACATTCAGTAACCATGAGGCCCCCAACAAGACAAATTCAGTAACCATGAGGCCCCCAACAAGACAAATTCAGCAGTCATGAGGCACATAAATAAACAGCATTTCACATAAATAGGCAGAATGCCCACTTAATATGGTAGACACCTCTCACCTGGCTTCTGAATTCTCCTCTACTGGCTGCTGTGCCAGGCAATACTGTTTTTGGCTGGATTGGGGATGATGTGTGGGCTGAAAGGCCTGGCGGTGATGCTGTGGCCGGCCTGGCGGTGATGCTGGGCTGTACTTGGCTGGTTGAAGTAAATGTTGGCCTGACTGTTGGTGGTGATGCTGTGGCCTTTTTGACAGTGATTCTGGGCTGGTTGGCTGGTGGTGATGCTGGGCTGGCCTGGATAGTTTAGGTAGTGACAGGTGCACCCTAGTTTAGGTAGCACCAGGAGCCTCCCAGCTTAGGTAGTGACAGGACCCCCAAGTTTAGGTAGCGACAGGAGCCCCCCAGTTTAGTTAGTGACAGATACCCCCCAGTTTAGGTAGTGACAGGAGCCCCCAGTGTTTGTAGTGACAGGTGCCCCCCAGTTAAGGTAGTAACAGGTGCCCCCCAGGGTATGTAGTGACAGGAGCCCCCAGTGTTTGTAGTGACAGGTGCCCCCCAGGGTATGTAGTGACAGGTGCCCCCAGTTTAGGTAGTGACAGTGCCCCCCAGTTCAGGTAGTGACAGGTGCCCCCAGTTCAGGTATTGACAGGCGCCCCCCCAGTTCAGTTAGTGACAGGTACCCCCAGTTTAGGTATGACAGGAGCCCCCCAGTGTATGCAGTGACAGGGACCCCCCAGTGTATATAGTGACAGGAGCCCCTAGTTTAGGTAGTGACAGGGCCCCCCAGTATAGATAGACAGGTCTATAGGTGTCCCCAGTTTAAATAGCCAGATCTATAGGTGTCCTCAGTGGCAGCGGAGAGAGAAGAGAAGCGGTGGGGAAGGGAGGACGTTTCCCCCTCCCCCTTCCCTCACCTTGGGGCTCCCCCTCTCTCGCTCCCCCCTTTAGAATTAAGTGATGCGGCAGGCAGCGCCGCTGTGCCTGCCGCTTCTTTTCTCTCTCCGCTGCCACCCCAGGGCGGGCGGGCCAGCCACGTCCGGGTAGCTAGGGGGGGGCAGCAGCTAGCCAGGGGAGTGTGCATGCCCCATTTTGCCCTATGTAGGGACGCCCATGGCATGGTAGGCAGATAGGTAGCCGGGTAGGCAGTTATGTAGCCGGGTGGGAGGGTAGGCAGATAGGTAGCTGGGTGGGCAGTTAGGTAGCCGGGTGGGAGGGTAGGCAGTTAGGTAGCCAGGTGGGCAGATAGGTAGCTGGGTGGGCAGTTAGGTAGCCGGGTGGGCAGTTAGGTAGCCAGGTGGGAGGGTAGGCAGATAGGTAGCTGGGTGGGTAGATAGGTAGCCGGGTGGGCAGATAGGTAGCCGGGTGGGAGGGTAGGCAGATAGGTAGCTGGGTGGGTAGATAGGTAGCCGGGTGGGTAGATAGGTAGCCGGGTAGGCAGATAGGTAGCCGGGTGGGAGGGTAGGCAGATAGGTAGCTGGGTGGGTAGATAGGTAGCCGGGTGGGCAGTTAGGTAGCCAGGTGGGAGGGTAGGCAGTTAGGTAGCCGGGTGGGCAGATAGGTAGCTGGGTGGGTAGATAGGTATCCAGGTGGGCAGATAGGTAGCCGGGTGGGCAGATAGGTAGCCGGGTGGGAGGGTAGGCAGTTAGGTAGCCGGGTGGGCAATTAGGTAGCCGGGTGGGAGGGTAGGCAGATAGGTAGCTGGGTGGGTAGATAGGTAGCCGGGTGGGAGGGTAGGCAGTTAGGTAGCCGGGTGGGCAGTTAGGTAGCCGGGTGGGAGGGTAGGCAGAAGGGTAGCCGGGTGGGAGGGTAGGCAGAAGGGTAGCCGGGTGGGCAGTTAGGTAGCCGGGTGGGAGGGTAGGCAGATAGGTAGCTGGGTGGGTAGATAGGTAGCCGGGTGGGCAGCCAGTTAGGTAGCCGGGTGGGTAGATAGGTAGCCGGGTGGGAGGGTAGGCAGTTAGGTAGCCGGGTGGGCAGTTAGGTAGCCGGGTGGGAGGGTAGGCAGATAGGTAGCTGGGTGGGTAGATAGGTAGCCGGGTGGGCAGATAGGTAGCCGGGTGGGCAGATAGGTAGCCGGGTGGGAGGGTAGGCAGATAGGTAGCTGGGTGGGTAGATAGGTAGCCGGGTGGGTAGATAGGTAGCCGGGTGGGCAGATAGGTAGCCGGGTGGGAGGGTAGGCAGATAGGTAGCCGGGTGGGCAGTTAGGTAGCCAGGTGGGAGGGTGGGCAGTTAGGTAGCCGAGTGGGTAGCCAGTGGGGGCCCCGACTCCTATGCTCCCCCTCACCTGGGTGTCCCCCCTCCTTACAAGCCGCGGGGAGGGCAGCCCGACTGTTTTTTTTTTGTTTTTTTTCCCTTAAAAAAAACTATTTTCCCCGGGGGCCCCCTCCTATCCTCCCCCTCCCTCACCTCGGACGGCCCCCTCCTGTTACGAGCGGCGCCGGCGGGTACAGCAAACTTCCGGGGAGGTAAAGCAGAAGATAGAGGTCCAGCTGCCTCCCAGTCGCTGTCTCCTCTATGCCGCTCGCACTAAACCAGGAAGCAGTGCGAGCGGCATAGAGGAGACAGCGTAGCCCGGGAGGCAGCTGGACCTCTATCTTCTGCTATACCTCGCAGGAACTTTGCTGTAACCGCCGCCGCCGCTCGTAACAGGAGGGGGGCCCTCCGAGGTGAGGGAGGGGGAGGATAGGAGGGGGCCCCCCCGGGGAAAATAGTTTTTTTTAAGGGACATAAAAAAAAAAAAAAAAACAGTCGGGCTGCCCTCCCCGGCTCTCCCATGCAGCGCACGCCTTCTAGGGGCCCCCAGGAGGAGGGGCAGTCGGGGCCCACCGATGGGACCGTCGGTGGTTCGGCGGCTCTGTCCGAGCCTGGACACACACCACTTATACTGACACACACACAGACACACAGACACACACCACTTATACTGACACACACACAGACACACAGACACACACCACTTATACTGACACACACACAGACACACACCACTTATACTGACACACACACAGACACACACCACTTATACTGAGACACACAGACACACAGACACACACCACTTATACTGAGACACAGACACAGACACACAGCACTTATACTGAGACACAGACACAGACACACAGACACACACCACTTATACTGACAGACACACAGACACACACCACTTATACTGACACACACACAGACACACACCACTTATACTGACACACACACAGACACACACCACTTATACTGACACACACACAGACACACACCACTTATACTGACACACACACAGACACACACCACTTATACTGACACACACACAGACACACACCACTTATACTGACACACACACAGACACACACCACTTATACTGACACACACACAGACACACACCACTTATACTGACACACACAGACACACAGACACACACCACTTATACTGACACAACACAGACACACAGACACACACCACTTATACTGACACACACACAGACACACAGACACACACCACTTATACTGACACACACACAGACACACAGACACACACCACTTATACTGACACACACACAGACACACACCACTTATACTGACACACACACAGACACACACCACTTATACTGACACACACACAGACACACACCACTTATACTGACACACACAGACACACAGACACACACCACTTATACTGACACAACACAGACACACAGACACACACCACTTATACTGACACACACACAGACACACAGACACACACCACTTATACTGACACACACACAGACACACAGACACACACCACTTATACTGACACACACACAGACACACACCACTTATACTGACACACACACAGACACACAGACACACACCACTTATACTGACACACACACAGACACACAGACACACACCACTTATACTGACACACACACAGACACACACCACTTATACTGACACACACACAGACACACAGACACACACCACTTATACTGACACACACACAGACACACAGACACACACCACTTATACTGACACACACACACAGACACACACCACTTATACTGAGACACAGACACACACACACAGACACACACCACTTATACTGAGACACAGACACAGACACACACCACTTATACTGAGACACAGACACAGACACACACCACTTATACTGAGACACAGACACAGACACACACCACTTATACTGAGACACAGACACAGACACACACCACTTATACTGAGACACAGACACAGACACACAGACACACACCACTTATACTGAGACACAGACACAGACACACAGACACACACCACTTATACTGAGACACAGACACAGACACACAGACACACACCACTTATACTGAGACACAGACACAGACACACAGACACACACCACTTATACTGACACACACACAGACACACACCACTTATACTGACACACACACAGACACACACCACTTATACTGACACACACACAGACACACACCACTTATACTGACACACACACAGACACACACCACTTATACTGACACACACACAGACACACACCACTTATACTGACACACACACAGACACACACCACTTATACTGACACACACACAGACACACAGACACACACCACTTATACTGACACACACACAGACACACAGACACACACCACTTATACTGACACACACACAGACACACAGACACACACCACTTATACTGACACACACACAGACACACAGACACACACCACTTATACTGACACACACACAGACACACACCACTTATACTGACACACACACAGACACACACCACTTATACTGACACACACACAGACACACAGACACACACCACTTATACTGACACACACACAGACACACAGACACACACCACTTATACTGACACACACACAGACACACAGACACACACCACTTATACTGACACACACACAGACACACAGACACACACCACTTATACTGACACACACACAGACACACAGACACACACCACTTATACTGACACACACACAGACACACAGACACACACCACTTATACTGACACACACACAGACACACACCACTTATACTGACACACACACAGACACACACCACTTATACTGACACACACACAGACACACACCACTTATACTGACACACACACAGACACACACCACTTATACTGACACACACACAGACACACACCACTTATACTGACACACACACAGACACACAGACACACACCACTTATACTGACACACACACAGACACACAGACACACACCACTTATACTGACACACACACAGACACACAGACACACACCACTTATACTGACACACACACAGACACACACCACTTATACTGACACACACACAGACACACACCACTTATACTGACACACACACAGACACACACCACTTATACTGACACACACACAGACACACAGACACACACCACTTATACTGACACACACACAGACACACACCACTTATACTGACACACACACAGACACACACCACTTATACTGACACACACACAGACACACACCACTTATACTGACACACACACAGACACACAGACACACACCACTTATACTGACACACACACAGACACACACCACTTATACTGACACACACACAGACACACACCACTTATACTGACACACACACAGACACACACCACTTATACTGACACACACACAGACACACACCACTTATACTGACACACACACAGACACACAGACACACACCACTTATACTGACACACACACAGACACACAGACACACACCACTTATACTGACACACACACAGACACACAGACACACACCACTTATACTGACACACACACAGACACACAGACACACACCACTTATACTGACACACACACAGACACACAGACACACACCACTTATACTGACACACACACAGACACACACCACTTATACTGACACACACACAGACACACACCACTTATACTGACACACACACAGACACACAGACACACACCACTTATACTGACACACACACAGACACACACCACTTATACTGACACACACACAGACACACAGACACACACCACTTATACTGACACACACACAGACACACAGACACACACCACTTATACTGACACACACACAGACACACACCACTTATACTGACACACACACAGACACACACCACTTATACTGACACACACACAGACACACACCACTTATACTGACACACACACAGACACACACCACTTATACTGACACACACACAGACACACAGACACACACCACTTATACTGACACACACACAGACACACACCACTTATACTGACACACACACAGACACACACCACTTATACTGACACACACACAGACACACACCACTTATACTGACACACACACAGACACACACCACTTATACTGACACACACACAGACACACACCACTTATACTGACACACACACAGACACACACCACTTATACTGACACACACACAGACACACACCACTTATACTGACACACACACAGACACACACCACTTATACTGACACACACACAGACACACACCACTTATACTGACACACACACAGACACACACCACTTATACTGACACACACACAGACACACAGACACACACCACTTATACTGACACACACACAGACACACAGACACACACCACTTATACTGACACACACACAGACACACAGACACACACCACTTATACTGACACACACACAGACACACAGACACACACCACTTATACTGACACACACACAGACACACAGACACACACCACTTATACTGACACACACACAGACACACAGACACACACCACTTATACTGACACACACACAGACACACAGACACACACCACTTATACTGACACACACACAGACACACACCACTTATACTGACACACACACAGACACACACCACTTATACTGACACACACACAGACACACACCACTTATACTGACACACACACAGACACACACCACTTATACTGACACACACACAGACACACACCACTTATACTGACACACACACAGACACACACCACTTATACTGACACACACACAGACACACACCACTTATACTGACACACACACAGACACACACCACTTATACTGACACACACACAGACACACACCACTTATACTGACACACACACAGACACACACCACTTATACTGACACACACACAGACACACACCACTTATACTGACACACACACAGACACACACCACTTATACTGACACACACACAGACACACACCACTTATACTGACACACACACAGACACACACCACTTATACTGACACACACACAGACACACACCACTTATACTGACACACACACAGACACACACCACTTATACTGACACACACACAGACACACAGACACACACCACTTATACTGAGACTCAGACGCGCGCGCGCACACTCTGACGCGCGCGCGCACACTCTGACGCGCGCGCGCACACTCTGACGCGCGCGCGCACACTCTGACGCGCGCGCGCACACTCTGACGCGCGCGCGCACACTCTGACGCGCGCGCGCACACTCTGACGCGCGCGCGCACACTCTGACGCGCGCGCGCACACACTCTGACGCGCGCGCGCACACACTCTGACGCGCGCGCGCACACACTCTGACGCGCGCGCGCACACACTCTGACGCGCGCGCGCACACACTCTGACGCGCGCGCGCACACACTCTGACGCGCGCGCGCACACTCTGACGCGCGCGCGCACACACTCTGACGCGCGCGCGCACACACTCTGACGCGCGCGCGCACACACTCTGACGCGCGCGCGCACACACTCTGACGCGCGCGCGCACACACTCTGACGCGCGCGCGCACACACTCTGACGCGCGCGCGCACACACTCTGACGCGCGCGCGCACACACTCTGACGCGCGCGCGCGCACACACTCTGACGCGCGCGCGCACACACTCTGACGCGCGCGCGCACACACTCTGACGCGCGCGCGCACACACTCTGACGCGCGCGCGCACACACTCTGACGCGCGCGCGCACACACTCTGACGCGCGCGCACACACTCTGACGCGCGCGCACACACTCTGACGCGCGCGCACACACTCTGACGCGCGCGCACACACTCTGACGCGCGCGCACACTCTGACGCGCGCGCACACTGACGCGCGCGCACACTGACGCGCGCGCACACTGACGCGCGCGCACACTGACGCGCGCACACACACTGACGCGCGCACACACTCTGACGCGCGCACACACTCTGACGCGCGCACACACTCTGACGCGCGCACACACTCTGACGCGCGCACACACTCTGACGCGCGCACACACTCTGACGCGCGCACACACTCTGACGCGCGCACACACTCTGACGCGCGCACACACTCTGACGCGCGCACACACTCTGACGCGCGCACACACTCTGACGCGCGCACACACTCTGACGCGCGCACACACTCTGACGCGCGCACACACTCTGACGCGCGCACACACTCTGACGCGCGCACACACTCTGACGCGCGCACACACTCTGACGCGCGCACACACTCTGACGCGCGCACACACTCTGACGCGCGCACACACTCTGACGCGCGCACACACTCTGACACGCACACACTCTGACACGCACACACTCTGACACGCACACACTCTGACACGCACACACTCTGACACGCACACACTCTGACACGCACACACTCTGACACGCACACACTCTGACACGCACACACTGACACGCACACACTGACACGCACACACTGACACGCACACACTTGGAAGACTATTAGTCACATCATCCATGCTTGCCCAAAGGTGCCCTTTAATGATACAATCTTGATTGTACAGTCTTAAAGTGTACCTGTAACGAAAAACAGAGCCCTTATGGGGTGATCACCTTGAGGATTCCCCGCCCTCCTCCCTCAAGGTGCTAAGACCCCCAAAATCCTTTGCGCAGTAGCTCCATCCTTCTGTTATTTTTTTTTTTCAGAAAAAGCTAAGAATCCCGTCCACGCTGTGGTGATATATTGGGGTGCTGATGATGTTGGGATAATACAGGAGTATATTTCTATCATTTTTCTAATCTGCTGTGTATTATGTCAAAGGTGTAGATATGCCAGGCTAGATTCATGGACTGTTCATGTGATTGTGTGTATGGGTCTATAGACCTACATTTGCATTGAATTCCTCTGGAAGCAGGGAGCTTGGACATTAGCATACAGTTCCTCTGGACAGCCAGAAAACCAGTAATTAGGAAACACTTAATCAGACAGTTGCCTTGAAGCCTATACAGGTGGTCAGACCCTGTTGTCTGAATACTGTCACAGAGGTGTATTGTGCTTGGAAGCAATTGTCACCTGGACTGGCTGCAGTATGCGTTGAAGCAGCTCACACCAGCCTGAGCCAGGACTTTACATATGACATCCAGCTGGAATAAGAAAGCCTTGCTCAAGTTGTCACCTGGGGATGGGAAATCTCTGTAAAGATCGAAAGCGTACAGGAAAACGCCTTGAAATTCGCATGTCACAGCTAGCCCAGATGTGACAAGTGGCTCGGCAGAGTCCAAGGTTCTTCTATCTGGTTCCCTGTTATTTTGGTAAGCAAATCGCTTTGTGTATCTTGTAACTTTTACTTTGTAACTTTTTTACTTTGTTTTTTTGTACATCTTTTGTATATATTAATTTCTGCATTGTTCCATGTTTTTTCTGGAATATTAAATTGTTATTTAATAAGATTGACTTCTGCTATACTAAACTAACACTCATAGCCTAGAAGAGACTGAAGTGTAACCGTGTACAAGTTCATGCCTGGCTGTACGATTGAGAGACACTACCGTATGAGATTGTAATTGCATTGTGTGTATGGGGCACTTCTGCGCTCGACAGCCGAGTGGGAAGTCTAACAGCATCATTCGGAACGACTGTTAGTGGTTTTGCTTCACTACAGTGTAAGATTGCAACTGTGTGTGTGTGCGTGGCGTTCCCATATTCGGCCTTAGCGCAAAGCTGACCCAAATACGAAAACGCAGATTGCGTGTTGAGCACTCGACAGCTGAGTGGACGTGTCTAGCAACGGCTAGTGGTGGCAGTGGGAAGTGTTTGAGGGGTCCCAGCCTTGTTTGTAGCTTGAATAAGGCTGTCCCCCGCTTGATCTGGTCAAACCCGCAGTCGGGAACCGTATACGCAGGCGTGCCGCGGGCCGGTTCCTGACACACGCCACTACGCAGGTGCAAGCTGTCTACACCTGCATAGACTCAATCAGGCTCCGCTATTTTGCTGGAGCCAGAGAGGGACGGAGGTAGTGTGCATGCACAAGAAGGCCTTGCTTTGGGGTCCCAGCGCAGGATCAAAAGGACGGAGGAGGATGGGAAAATTTTGTTTTTATAGCTTAACATTAAGGTGGCCATACACTTGTCAATTTTGTCAGTCTATATCGAATCTGCTGGAAATCGATGCAGCAAATGTTGCCCTGTGTCCTATGACAAACAGTAGAGGTCAAACACTACAGGCCTGGCAGCATACACGCCAGACCTCTAGTGCCTGACCTGTAGCTTTTGTCGCATGACTGGGAGATAAGTCACAGGGAGGCGGAGCATCGAGGCATGGAGAGAAGACACCAGACAGGAAGAGGCGAGCTGGGGCGGGACAGGTGAGACTTCGCTCTGCTGCCAGCACATTATATGGGGAGACTTGTGCGGCCGAGGATTTCATTTTTATTATTATTTAAGTACTTATATAATGCTGACATATTAGGCAGCCCTGTCCCTCAGAAGGGCTCCCAATCTAGTCATAGGTCTATGTATCATGTAGTTTATTGTAGTCTAGGACCAATTTAGGGGGAAGCCAATTAACTAATCTGTATTTTTGGGAGGGTGTGGGAGGAAACTGGAGTGTCCAG
The DNA here is from genome assembly GCF_040937935.1 of Hyperolius riggenbachi. Classification (NCBI taxonomy): domain Eukaryota; kingdom Metazoa; phylum Chordata; class Amphibia; order Anura; family Hyperoliidae; genus Hyperolius; species Hyperolius riggenbachi. The sequence continues at coordinate 637,365,366 of NC_090646.1, forward strand.
GGGAAACCCACACAGACACGAGGAGAACATACAAACTCCTTGCAGATGTTGACTTGGCTGGGATTTGAACCGGGGAGTACGCCACTGTGCTGCCCTTCATGCTGAAGTCTATTGAAAATCCGTGTGGAGCGTGCGGGAAGGCAAGAGTCCTCTGATCAGATTCAATCAGAGACTAAACTATCTGATCGTCGATCTGGTGGCCATCTGTCAATTTACGGCCACCTTTACCACCACTTTTATATAATATGAGGGACTACCTACAGTATTTATTCAATGTATATACTTCAGTTTGCCCTTATACTACATAGATTTGGTAAAATTGTACAATCAGGATTGGATGATTAGTGGGCACATTAAAGGTGGCGACACACTATACAATTGTAAAATTTCTTTTCAATTCAAGAATCACAATCATTTTTTTCTGATGGACTGTAATCATTTGAAAAATCTGATTAATATATATACACACCTGTGTTCACTTTTTCTTCTGGAAAAATTGCTTGGGTCCAGACCCGAAACATCACAAGAGCCTATAGGCACCTTAGACTTTGCCCTCCATGAATCTACAAACCCCCACCGAACTGCACCCCAGCTGTCACTTCTCTCCCTCCATTCCCTTGCCTGTCATAGGTAGCTACAGGTGCCTCTTTATTAGCTAGCCAGAAGTACCCTCAATATTAAGTAGCTACAGGTTTCACATGACACCGGAGACCTGGGTTCAAATCTCGGCTCTTCCTGTTCAGTAAGCCAGCACCTATTCAGTAAGGAAACCTTAGGCAAGTCTCCCTAACACTGCTACTGCCTATAGAGCGCGCCCTAGCGGCTGCAGCTCCGGCCCTTTGAGTCCGCCAGGAGAAAAGCGCAATATAAATGTTATTTGTCTTGTCTTAGGTAGCCAGAGGTCCCCTCAAGTATTAAGTAGCTAGTGATGCCTTCGACTGAAGTGATATCTCGTCAGTGGAACGCCGAGACCTGGGTGAGTAACCTCATTTACACTCCACTCAGAACTCTGCATAGGGAAGGAAGGAGGCACTAGAGGAGGAGAGTGAGATCCATTTCCATCATCAGGCGCCTGTAGGCCTGTGCCTGCAGTGCCTTCTGGGAAATCTGGCTCTGCTTGAGTCTACAAATCTACCCAATGCTATTCAATTTTTTTTTCAGTTCATCAGAAAAATCCAACAGTCCCCATCATTTTTTATTGAAAAAAAAAAAAAAAAAAAAAGGGGGTAATTTGATCAGATTTCTTGAAGGCATAAAAAAACCCCAAACCAAAAAAATTAGCATGTGACTGCCGCATGTACTGGGCATGCCGACACCACACCGGCTATCTTGGCTTCTCAGACTTACCACAGACTCCATGTCCTTCAGAGTGATCTGCTTCCCCAGCATCATCTTATAGAACGGCCGGATGAAGAAGCCTGCAAGAGAGCAACGTCAGCACTGAGTTCAGGGCGTGAAACGAGAGCGACAGCCAGCGCCACGTTCTGAACGTAATCAGCTACAGAAATAGAAAGTGACGGCAATAAAGTAGTAATAGGAAGCAGGGGGCTTTCTTCCCATGATGCACTGCGGCTTCCATTATGGTAATGAGATAAACAGAGCGCTGATTAGCTTTGTGTTCCTGCCGTCCGCCCACATCGCGTCTCCCCGCAGTGTCACCGAGCTGGGAACACAGCAGCAGCGAGCTGCAGACAGATCTCTCGCCTTCTGTGAAAAGATCTGTGACCAATCTCAGCTACAGCTATAATCATAGTGGATGCAGAGTGTGAAAACGCCACGTCTGCAGGCAAGTTTACAGCGCATTCCCCAAGCAGATTTAAAATGTACCCGCAGCAACACGTGACATTATGAGAAACGTGTATGTAAGATGCAAAGTATACTAATAACCAGGCTGTTTATTTTTTGTCTAAAAGAGTTAATTTTCAGGTATGCAAGTGGCAGCTTCTCTCTTTTCAGTACTTTGCTCATCAGTGAGATTTACTATATTCCTGACAAATTACAGCCATAAAAGTTGAGGGCAGGGGAGGGATAAAAAAGGTCAATAGTTCATGTATTTTAACTCTTAGACACTTAATAGACTGCCACTGAGCATAGACAATAAAACATTCAACCTATTATGAAATGTTCAAATATAAAATAAAACCATGAGATTTCTATAAAATAAATAAATAAAAAAAGGTCTTTTTTTGGAGTAAGAGGACAGATCCAATTGTTCATCTCATCAGTTTATTTCCTTCTCGGGAAAACTTATGGCAAATTAAAATAAAAAATGACATACTTACCTGGGAAGCCTCCGAATCCTGCCACATAACATATTAGACAAGATCTTCTTGGATATGTTCCTGGGGTTTGCACACAGCAACGGTGGGGGCCAGGAGGACATGGGAATCCAGAGGATTCCCTCTTTCTTAGGCAAGTTTTTTTTTTTTTCCATTTTACTTTGCCTCCGGTACACTTTAAAGAGGAACTTTAAGCCAGGATCGATCTTCATCCCAGTCAGTAACTGATATCCCCTTTCCCACAAGAAATCTTTACCTTTTCTGGAATAGACCATCAGGGGGGTCTGTATGGCTGACATTGTGGTGAAACCCCTCCCACAGTGTGATGTCAGGACCGTGGTCGTAACAGTTTCCTGTCTGTGACCCTCATTGCATTGTGAGAAATAACGGCTTTTTCCAACTGCCAAGCAAGCAATATGTGCATTTTTGCCCGTTTGTGCGCTTGCCATCCGCAGGATGTATTGATAAAGTTTATTGTTTCTGTCGCCAATTAGTGCAGCCCTAGCAGTGGAACGATTGCGTTCCACAGTTCGGGAACTCAGTTTGGCTATTCATGTCACTTCCTGTTTTTACAGGAAGTGACGCCTGGTACATGTTAATCGATGCGTGTAATACTACACGTCTGTCGCCTGTGTAATGACAGATCGTGCAGCCTGCGTCCCATTTAATTGTGCTGCCATGTAAAACGTCCTAAATATCTCGGCTTTCGCACGACATACACAACTGAAAATTATAGGGTAGGGAGGGGACCCCCCGACCAAGCTCTGTGCCAAATTGCAGCCCCCGAGCCCTGCTGGTTCCTGAGATAGGTTTGTGGTAATAAATATCGGGAACGTTCCAACTAGACAGAAGTGCGGCTGCGCACAGGGAACCCTTCCTTTCTAGACGTCTAGCTTGCGTTTCACATATTAGGTGAGCACAGCAGGGCAGCACACTGGTGACATTTCCCCTTGTTGGAGGATGCCCGCAAAACATTCACATTTACATTTGTAGGTAATGAAATTATTCTAATCATATGGGACAGAGCGTATAAAGGGAGCCATTAGCCATTAGGGGCTTAGATGCTTTCCTTGCGTTGAAAGACATCCATGGCTACAATTACTAGGTAATGCCTAATGATGTTGATCCAGGGATTTTATCTGATTGCCATCTGGAGTCGGGAAGGAATTGTTCCCTTTTGGGGAAAATTGGACCATGCCTTGTAAGAGTTTTTCACCTTCCTCTGGATCAACAGGGATATGTGAGGGAGCAGGCTGGTGTTGTACTTTGTTCTCTGGTTGAACACGATGGCCGTATGTCTTTTTTCAACCAAAATAACTATGCAACTATGTAATTATGTGTTTGCTCATTTGTCCTGATGAAGCACCACAGCTATATGGCGTGTAACAGCTGTAGACCCCCTACCTGCCTGTACCTCACCTCCATCTGCAACAGTACTGTAGCCTGTATTTTTTACTGTTTGGAATAAAGCACTTTTTTTTGCATGGATGTGCATTCTCCGCTCCTCTCTTGCTGCATCAATAGCCATCTTTAACTTGGATTACAGCACTCCATGGTTCTTATGTCACGGCCCTGTCCACTGATCTCTTCCTGATAATCCATCTCTGTGCATAGAACTCTCAGTAATGAACATTCCGTACAGATCATCTGGCAGAACTAAAGAAGTCACCACCAGTGATAAATTTCAGAACGTAAAACAGGGAAAGGAAAGATTTTACAATGGCCAAACACTAAATCTATAAATGAATATTGTAAAACAATAAATAAGCAATTTTATTCATTATATTATCTTCACTAGAGTTCCTCTAAACAATCAGGAGAGTGCCTGCAAATATATATCACCTATAAAAATCTATAGTAACATAGGAGCCCGTTCATACGGGCGCTGCCATTAGGCAGTAGGGCTGGTCGATAAGATGCTAATAAGTTCTGAAGGCAGTACAAAACATACAGAGCATCCCAGAATGCTCTGGGAGGAGAATTCCACATATCCAAACTGCCTAGGCCAAGCATAATTGGGAGGATAAACATAGCAAAGAAATGGAAGCGCTACCACCACCGCTGTACAGCCCAAGGGAGTAGGAATCACTGGTCTCGAATGATACAGGCAAAAAGAAAGGATGTCCCGCTGCACCATGGGTGGGTGTAAAAAATATCTTCCTTTATTAGCACATCAGTGAACACACAAGAAGCTAACGCGTATTGGAGCTCTGAAAGGCTCCTTAAAGAGAATCTGTATTGTTAAAATCGCACAAAAGTAAACATACCAGTGGCCACCAAAACAGGAAGTAGGTTGATGTACAGTATGTCCACACATAGAAAATACATCCATACACAAGCAGGCTGTATACACCCTTCCTTTTGAATCTCAAGAGATCATTTGTGTGCTTCTTTCCCCCTGCAGCTATCTTCCACTGAAGTGTCAGGCTTTTTCTTCCTGCAGAGTGCAGACAGCTCTGCCTGTATGTAATTCCTCAGTATGTGAAAGCCCAGCCAGCTCAGAGGAGGATTTATCCAGCTTGTAAAAGATGAGAGAAGCTTCCCTAATCTAAATAACACACAGGCAGTGTGCAGAGAGGGGCCTGGAGGGGGGAGATGCTTTACAGAACCACAACACTGAAGAACTTGGCAGCCTTCCAGACACAGGCTGACAAGTCTGACAAGAGAGAGATAAGTTGATTTATTACAGAGATGGTGATAGTAGAACGTGCTGCAGTAAGCCAGAACACATTAGACTAGCTTTTGGAACTTGTAGGATGATAAAAAACAGGATGCAATTTTTGTTACGGAGTCTCTTTAATCAAAGCTATGATTAAGGAGCCTTTCAGAGCTCCGATACGCGTTAGCTTCTTGTGTGTTCACTGATGTGCTAAAAAAAAAAGGAAGATATTTTTTACACCCACCCATGGTGCAGCGGGACATCCTTTCTTTCTGCCTGCATAATTGGGAGGTTTGGGTTAGAGACCAAGTGACAGTAAAAGTGGGTAATAAAAGTAATATTTTACTGAATTCCACCTAATGTCACTATGGTGCTTCTAACTAGCTTTTTTTTTTATCATTTCCTAGCACTTCCCTGCCATCTAGGAGGCACTGTGCGCATAGGAAGCTCATTCTGTAAATGCCAAACGCTTCCGAAGTGTACGCTAGACAAATGCCATGACAATGCGATCTTAAAGGCTGCCATTCTTAAAGTGGGTAACTGGGTGTGGGAGAAAATGTTGGGAAGGAGCACTTACCATCTAGTAACTTCCCATGGAATACTGCTAGGCCGGCTATTCGCCCGATGAACGTGAAATAGGACAGGTGATCTTCATTACACAGACCGGAGTTGGGGTTTATTTGGAGGGTATAATTGTCCCTAAGACAAGGAAAAAACAAAGCAGATTGAACCACATGTGCTGTAAAGCTCAACACTCCCCTGCAGATAACAGTCACAGTGCACAGAGATACACATAAAACATGGGGACAGTGGCCAGGGGCAGTGAAGCAGCGTCACAAGCCAGATTCCCGCAAGATGTCACGCTAAAATGGATCGGGAATTGGCCTGTGGCTTATGGCTGCCAACAGATCTCTCTCGGTAATCAGATTTGATCGGAGAGAGATCTGTCTCTTGGTCGATTGGCCACCAAAATCACTAGATGCATGGCCACCTTGGCCACGTGATTGTCAAAGGTGGACTATTTCAGGTTGCACTTGGGCTGAGAAGAGGGGGTGGAATACCGACATGCAAAGAAAGGTGGGCTTACATACCGATTAGATTTTGCATAGAGGGAGAGGAGCCACTCCCCTCATTTGCATGGCTGCATCCCACCCCTCTTCCCATCACAGTCTCATGACCAGAAATGATCAGCTTGGAACTCACACTTCCCACATACAGGTGAGATGGACTCAAAAAGAGGGCCCTTTTCTCCTCTGGGGTTCAAAGTTAGCTAAGGAAAGGTACAGCCACGTTGAGTGCCACCCTGGTATGCTTTTGGAGCATAAGAGTCTTGTCCAAACACTCCTTACTGGTAATGTACTGGTTCCATGACTAGTATTTGAACCGTGCAGCAAAGACGGCACCTTTAATGAGAAGACTATCCACGAACACCAAAACTGTAAATACCACAGGTTTTGTCTTACATACAGTTATGTGGTGATCTACAGGGAAAAAAAAAAAAAAAACTTACGTGGCGGAGTATTCAAACAGTCCATAATACGGATTAAACATTTCTTTGGACAAAAGGAAGAACCACTCTCTGGCCACGCCTCCATAATCCAAGCCCTTCTCGGACTCAAACTCTATCCAGAGCCGCGCCTTCAAGACGTCCGGCCTCTTCACCGACATTATTCGCCGGTACGACTCTTCGAAGATGTTATTCCTGTGCAACTTCATCTCAAATCTGTTTGGTATGTCAGCCTGGGGAGTGGAGGACAGTACATGTATATATATCATAGAAAAAAAAAAAAACACAGCGCAAACATTACTTTCTATAGGACCTGTTCAGTGTATTGGGAGGCTGTGAAATGGAAGAATACTACACCCGCTTGTCTTTTAGTGCACATCAGTTCCTTTCATATCACATTGTTAACAGATTAGCAGCTTCAATAGAGTTATCTTGTTTGAGATAAGTGCACTGCTTTTGACAGAACTTGTGCTGTAAATTCTTGGAATGCTTTGATCTCTCTGTACTAGCAGAAAATATAGAAACAAAGCAGAAGTCCTCTGGTATTGTCTAACATTCACCCCCAGTGACAAGTGGCCATAAATACACATTACAGCAGCTCTAATTAGAAGAAAGGAAATGTAACACAGAAAAAAATGCTAAAATAAATTGGCCTGGAGCACCTGCAAGCTAGTTTTTTTTAATTTTTTTTTAAACAAAGCTACCCATCAGTGTCAGCTATGTTCGACTGGTGACAATTAAATATCGTGCCCAAGCTATATGCACTATTGCCGGGTATATCTAATGCTTATTTTGGGGTCGCAATTCTGAAAGCGATAAGAGGGCAGGATCTGCACAAAAATCTTGCAATTCTGATTTTTTCAAAAGCATCCAGCAATGGCTCCTTGTGTTGTCAGGTTTACAATCACAGTGTTCAGTTACCATAGAAAGTAATAAGGTCATCAATGGATAATGAGCAGATCTATTTTGCAGGAACTAATTGTATTACTTTTTTGCTCCTCACATCCATTAGGACAAAAAAAACAAATAAAAAGTTATATTCATTTGTTTTAGTCTAATAAGCGGCCTTAATCATGAACACTTGCAGGAATAATCCCACTAATTGAATCCTGGAGACAAGAATTATCGTTGATCAGTGTCGTGTTATTAGCAGGCACAAGTGAAAATCCTTTTAGCGGGATGATGAAGGGAAGTGGAGGCCTAAGTTGATGCCATGCAGTGTGTGATACAAGTTCTTGATACGGATCTATGAGACCTGCAAGACATTGCTAACAAGTCACTTAGCTTACTTCTTAAAGGCAGCCTCTAGGTTAAGAATAAAAGATTGAAAAAAGGATCTCTTGCACTTACAATTAATAGGATAGCAGCAACCAATGCCTACACATAAGTGTAATGTCTTATGAACAAAAAGATCCAAACATTGAAGGGAGTCTAAAGCGAAAATTAAAATCGATACTTAGAGACTCTGTAAAAAAATGTCAGCCTTATTTCTTCTATCCTATAAGTTCCTATACCTGTTCTAATGTGGTCTGTCTTACTGCAGCCTTTCTTAGTTGCACAGTGGCTGTATTATCTCTGTTATATAATCCAATCTTTCCTTTGTCAGATTTGCCGGCTGAGGCAGGAATGTGCTGCTCTTCTGTGATAGGATAGAAGTTATACACACCCTCTCTACGCCCCCTCCAGGCTCTATATGAGTCACAGACTGAGCTTCTCTCAGCCTATCACATGCTGGTTAGCAGCCATGTCTTTTGTTTGTAAACACTGCCTAAAACTGGCAATTACAAGCCAGGATTGCAGCAGGGAGTGGCAGAAACAGCACTGAGGGGCCCAGGAGAACATAATGAATAGAATGGTATGCTTTTTACTGTAAGAATTTTAGAGTACAGATTCTCTTTAACTTAGGAGAGGGAAGGCTCTGGGTCCTATAAATCGTTCCCGATATACGCGTTGTCCCACAGGCTTCCCAGTTAGTCTCCGACTGATCGGTTAGAGACTACTCTTCCGCTTCAGGTGGGCTTCAGAAGCACTTGGGCCCCGAAGATGGGCTGCTCGCTTGGGTTCTGGAGCTCGAGTGCTTCCGAAGTCTCCCGCGGCGGGATATTTGAATGGAAAAAACTAGCAGATGAGGAGAAGAACGGGAAGGAACTATAGGACCCAGAGCCTTCTATCTCCTTTGGTAAGTATCTGTTTTTTGTTTTATTTTTCCCATCACAAAAATAAGCCTGGTAACGCTCCTCAATTTGAGACCACTAGGCAAGATTTAGAAACTGTAGGAATCAGAGGCATGCCAACCCCCCCCCCCCCCCCCCCCCCCTGCATTGTGGGAAAAATAGAAGAAAAGACACAATGCACAGATAGAGTGAAGGAACAAAGAACCTCAGTCATGTGACTACAGTGGACATCAATCAAAAATAGAACACGGCACGTGTTAGGCCTCCCTCAGATGGGCAGCTGACAAGCGGTGAATTCACCACCTGTTAACTGCTCTCCTGCACTGGCCGGGCGCCTGTTAACACTCAGTACTGCAGCTAGACCGGAAACCCCCTCCCCCCATGTAGTCAAATCTGAGCGTGACCGCAGCGTAGCTCAAATGCGACGTCATGGTCCTCTGCCGCTGGGTAATACCACTGCGCATCAAATGCTAACACACGTGGTGTTACAACCGCTGCAATGCGGCTGAATTTAAATTGCACTCGTGGGCGGCAGATAGAGCGCTAAATTGCTTGGCAAGCACGCAGTCCAGTCGTCCAGCTGAATGAGGCCTTACATTATTAAATTCTGAGCACAAGGATTTATTTGGTACATAATATCTGAAGGGATCAAATTTGCGTCTTGAAGGAAGTAGACAGGTATAGTGCAGTCCGTAAACTCACTGGTTTCTTCAGTTTTTTCCGGAAGTAGTCGTATTTCTGTTTAAATTCTCTGGAGTAGGGGACAGCCTGGAAGAGAGGATAAAAAAAGGGTTAAAACCCTACAGTTTTAAAGAGAAAATTCATCCCAATCAGTAGCTGATACCCCCTTTCCCATAAGAAATCTTTTCCTTTTCACAAACTGATCATCAGGGGGGCTCTGTATGGCTGATATTGTGGTGAAACCCCTCCCACAGTGTGATGTCAGCACCTAGGTACTCACATCACACTGTGGGAGCCTTGTTGCATTGTGGGAATGAACAGCTGGTTACGGTTGCTTCCAACTGCCAAAAAAAGCAAGTAGCATCTCTGTCCACTGACATCACTTGCCAGCAGTAAAGAGATCGCCAATTCGCCATGTGATAAATGTCAGAATCAGGGAGAGGAAGGATTTTGCAATGGGCAAACACTGACTCAATCATTTATACATCATTATTGTAAAAATGAAGCAATTCATTATATTTTTACTGGAGTTCCTCTTTAAGAGGAGAACACTTTCTATAACCCGCCGATCACGTTTCCTATTACAGACGGGATAGGCGAAACCTCCTCCGCTTTAATCAGGAAAGAACATTAAAATCAAATTTCACTTTTGTTAGAAAAATAAAATGATATAAAATGGTCTCAGTACTGCACAAGTCATTTTTGTAATTTAGTATTTTTCCCAGTTTAATTTACAGCCAGCTTTGAATTTCACTGAAATTGCTTTTTAGACAGCCAGGAATATGCACGGTCTAGATTAGGTGCAGACAGACAGGTACGCGGAGCCCTGGGGGTACCCGGCTTGGGATTAAAGGGTAATTAAACTTGTCATAGTCAATTGCAGCGAGTTTTAGGATTAAAATGGATAATTCTTAGATAAGGGAGCCAGAATAAGGGTTTTTAGTTAATGAAAAGCATACAGGAATACTTGAAAATCCTTTAAGCTCTGTTCACAGTGGTCAGGTGCATTGCAGAATAATCCTGCATGTCACCTCACTGCCCATACAAGTCTATGGACCTGTTCACAGTAATGGATCATGCAGGATTTGCATTAAAGTCTATGGACAGTCTTCACTGCAGTTCACAGTCATTAATGTGCAAGTTATGCAACTGACCACTGTGAACCTAGTTGTATAGTAAAATAGTGAGAACATACAGTACATTTTACAGTTATGTCAGTGTGTAATAAAGAGGCCCTGTAGTGGCATATAGTAAAATGCAGTTATTCAGGATACCCACTTTTATGGTAAGTTTCTGGTTTCTGCATCAGAAACACTACTTATAGCTATGTATTGAGACCAGGTATATTTTGTAGTGGTTTTGGAACTCCTACTATTCAAACATTCTGCAGAGATCACCAGACGGGACTTAAGAGGTTGCAGCCTGGGATAAGTTTCAGAATGTAAATCAGGGTGAGGAAAATTCTTCTTTAAGATTGTGTTATCCACAATGGTGGGTACTCTGCTAGATTCTCACTCGGGACGGCTCAGACAAGCCTTCTCGAGTGAGAATGGTCTACTAGGCTTACGTTTTCAGCAGAATAATATGATCTGACACTCGAGAGATCAATCACTTGCTCTAGTAATTTGTAGTAGCTAGAGATAATCAAGGGCATACTAATAATTCCGGTTTGCATATAAACTAAACGCATATTGCACACAGCCGAGCCAATCCAAGTAGTGAAAAAGTGCTTTTAAAGAGAACCCGAGGTGTGTTTAAAGAATGTTATCTGCATACAGAGGCTGGATCTGACTATACAGCCCAGCCTCTGTTGCTATCCCAAACCCCACTAAGGTCCCCCTGCACTCTGCAATCCCTCATAAATCACAGCCGTGCTGTGAGGCTGTGTTTACATCTGTAGTGTCAGTCTCAGCTGCTCCCCCGCCTCCTGCATAGCTCCGGTCACCCGCCCTTGTCCCTTCCCTCCAATCAGCAGGGAGGGAAGGGATGCAGGCGGGGACTGGAGGTTTGCAGGAGGCGGGGAGAGCAGCAGACTGACACTATAGAGATAAACACAGCCAGCTCTGACAAGCTGTTTGTCAGCAGCGTGGCTGTGATTTATGAGGGATTGCAGAGTGCAGGGGGACCTTAGGGGGGTTTGGGATAGCAACAGAGGCTGGGCTGTATAGGCAGATCCAGCCTCTGTATGCAGATAATATTCTTCAAACCCACCTCGGGTTCTCTTTAAAGAGACACTGGAGTCTCTTAAAAATCATCTTTATTACAAAATCCTGTGTAACATTACTGTCCTATCTAAAACGCCACATCCCCAAAGTTGTAATCTAACTCAATCCCCCCTAACCCCCCCCCCCCTTCTTCTCCCCCGCAAAATCCACGACTTTCTTGGTCGTGGATTTTGCTGCTGTTGGAGGCAGAGCTTTGAGCCGCAGCTCTGCCTCCTTACGCGTCTATCAGCAGCAGATCTCCGCCTCTTCCCTGCCCCTCTCAGTGAAGGAAGATGAGAGGGGCGGGGGAAAGGCAGCGATCCAGGCTGACAGACGCGCTGAGAGGCAGAGCTGCGGCTCATAGCTCTGCCTCTCATGGAAGCGCTGCCCGTATTGCCCCCTGGGGAGTTTGGGGGGGATTTAGTTAGATTACAGCGGCGGGGGATGTGGCGGTTTAGGTAGGGCAATAATGTTACACAGGATTTTGTAATAAAAAGAGGATTTTTAAGAGACTTCAGAGTCTCTTTAACCACTTTGCATTCAGACCTCGTTTCCCACTTATGGACCAGAGCAGTTTTGACAGTTTAGCTATGTCCTTATTTAATCAGAAATAACTTGATCCCTACTTAGGACACAGAAATGAAAGATATATATATTTTTCAAGACAAACTAGGCTTTTAATGTATGCCTTTTTTCCCTCAAACAATTTTGTTTTCTATGAATTTTAATGGGAAAACAAGGAAAAAAAAATAGAAAAACACATTTCTCAGTTTTACCAATTCCTGTTTAAAAATAATTTGCTCATCACAAAAAACTTAGATTATGTTCCTGTTACAATTTAGGTTGAAGATATTTGATTCTGAAATAATGCTACTGAATGTATTTTTCATTATGAACTGAGAAAATAAAAGGATTTTTAATGGTAAAAATTATCATTAGCTCAGGAAACATCTATTCCCATTCACCAATTAGTGCTGCATCAGATAGTGCCAGAAATGTGCACAGGAGCAAAGCCCAATCCTGCACAGCACTGCTTCTGCTACAAGACGTATATCTACTGACTCCTGGCTTAGATGAAGTCACAGAGGACCTAGATATACTGTAGTGGTTGATAAAGTGGTTAAAGTAAATGGGAACCGTGCTTTAAAAAAAAAAAATGTCTATAACTAATACATGTTAGTTAAAATGGTCCATCCTTGCACTGAAGAGCTACGTTTAAAAAAATAAAAATTTAAAGGGAACCATAACAGAGAGATATGGATGTTTCTTTTTAAACAATACCTGCAGTCCTGCTGATTTCTTTGGCTGCAGTAGCGGCTGAATCACACACCTGAAAGAAGCATGCAGCTAATCCAGTCTGACTTCAGTCAGAGCACCTGATCTGCATGCTTGTTGAGGGGCTGTGACAAAGTATTAGAGGCACAGGATCAGCAGGAGAGTAAGGAAACAAGTATTTTAAAAGGAAAATTCATATCTTTCTCAGTTTAGGTTCCGTTTATTAAAACCTCTGAATGTCAAAACAATAAAAAAAAATCAAGCTTTGTTAAAATCCAAATAGTCCTTTCTAATGCGGTCAGGCTAATTAATGGAGAGACAGTGCAGATGGAAGCTGTGAAGGATTACATAGAATGCAGCAGCTGCTCTCTCAGAATTGTGTGATCAGCCGCCTCTCAGCATGGAGATGTCAGTTTCCTGGGAAACCCTGAAGGCTGGACAGCAAGACCAGTCTCATCTATAGGTGACTAATGGTCTCATCCTCTCTTCCTCAGTTTCCTGGGAAACACTGGAGGCTGGACAACAAGACCAGTCTTATCTTTAGGTGACCAATGGTCTAATCAGTCACAAGAGGCGTTTAGCCTTTATATATAATCCTTAGACACCCAAGTTATTTGACGGGCCAAATAAAGTGTTTTATTAGCTACATTGGGGGTGAAGCCCTAGATCACCAGATAAACCATATAGGAGAAGGAGGGGAATAGCACTAGACACCAGGTAACTGTGAAGGTAAGGAAGGGACATTACTATACACCAAGGAACAGTATAGATGATGGAGGGAAAACCGGTAGAAAAGCAGGAACTGTATAGGGGAGGGAGGAATTTTGAGTGTGGAGTCGCACTTGCTTGGCTTCCATCAATTTCAGATGGTCAGGTGTGCAGATCTAATAGTCCCGGACACCATGGGACTCAAACTGTGGCAAATGAAGAGAAAGATCCGCACCACCTTCAGAAAAGCTTAGTCTGTTTTATTGGAAAAAAACATACAAATTTAAAAAGAACTTTAAGGCAGGACAGTCCACTGTTTCGGGCTCCTGCCCATCTTCATGCTGCCTAGTTCACTAGGCAGCTCACTAGGCAGCATGAAGATGGGCAGGAGCCCGAAACAGTGGACTGTCCTGCCTTAAAGTTCTTTTTAAATTTGTATGTTTTTTTCCAATAAAACAGACTAAGCTTTTCTGAAGGTGGTGCGGATCTTTCTCTTCATTTGCCATAGGGGAGGGAGGAAGACACCAGGGAACTGTAGAAGGGAAGGGAGGGAGGAAGACACCAGAGAACTGTAGAAGGGAAGGAAGCGACATTAGACACCAGAGAACAGTATAGAGGAGGGGGCCAATATACCCCAAGGAACTGTATAGGGGAGGGAGGGTTGCCATTAGACACTAGATAACTTTATAAGTGAAGAATATGACCACTAGACATTGAGGTTGGCCCACAACTTGGTCCCAGTGTTCAATTTCGTCCCACCTTGTATTTAAGTTTGACATCCCTGCTATAGAGGATAACAGAATGTAATTTTTTGCCACAGTTCTTTAGCACAAATCAGACAGCAGATCCTGTTGAGAAGAACTTGCTGAAGTAAAGTCACATGATAACTGAGCAGCCAATGATAACAGAGGGAGGGAGAAACATCCTTGCACAGGTGCCCCATATATGCCATTCGGGATTTTTCACTTGCAATTTGGAAATCATGATCTACCTGGTAAAATGTCCTTGTGTCTGCGTTACGTAGGCCAGACCAGGAGGTAGATTAAGGCAAGACTTAACTAACATAAACGTAACATCCGGACCGCGCTAGAAGCCCAGAGAAGAGTGGGCATGGCTAAGCCAGGCACTAAAAAAGTGGTAGAACCACCACTGGCAAAACATACCAGCCTAGGATGATACTCGGAGCGCAGTGCTACATACCAATATATAGATATAGGAAGGGTTTCTAACGCTGAAACCAGGATGTTAACCATAAAAGTGTGTATCCTGAATAATTTACTGCATTCTACTATATGTCACTACAGGGACTCTTTAAAGTAAAGAACATAGCTAAAGTACGCTGCACCATGCTATGTGAACCAATGTTACATTTAAATGTATTATAAGCAAACACCTAATAGAGTAGATGTTGGTTGGACTTACAGGGCCGGTGATGGCGGGGTTCTGTAGTCTGGGGTCTTCCCACTGTGTTATTTTATTATCTGAAAATAAAAAACGGACAGGTTTATATTGGAGACAGTTTAGCATTCGAGAATCTCAGCCTGACAAAAGTCTATATACAAATGTGGCAAACCTCACACACCACAACGCCAAGCCTGAGTGCAGCACACAACACTGGCAAGCACACCGTCATACTACACCTCATCCCTCATGTCTGTATGGCTAAATATTACATAAAGAATACAGAAGTAGAATAAAAAGGTTGAAAAAATTAAATAAAAATAAAATTGATATTCACAACACTTAGAGGGACGGGGCAGATCCTGAAGGGGTAGAGAGTTCTGAGCGGTGAGAGGGAGCAAAGGAGGCATTTAGGAAGACGAGGGGGGAGAGAGGATGCAAAGGAGGCACAGAGGGGGATCGGGAGAGAGAAGGAGGAAACACAGGGGCACAAGGAGACAAGGGGGAGAGAGGATGCACAGAGGGAGGCAATAAGGGGGGCTGGGAGAGAGGAGGGGGCACAAGGAGACCAGGGGTAGAAAGGATGCACAGAAGGAGGCACTCAGGAGGACCAAGAGAGAGGAGGGGGCACACGGGGACACAAGGAGACCAGGGGGAGAGAGGATGCACAGAGGGAGGTACTGAGGGGGACCGCGAGAGAGGAGGGGGCACACGGGGACACAAGGAGACCAGGGGGAGAGAGGATGCACAGAGGGAGGTACTGAGGGGGACCGGGAGAGAGGAGGGGGCACACTGGGGACACAAGGAGACCAGGGGGAGAAAGGATGCACAGAGGGCGGCACTGAGGGGGACCAGGAGAAGGAGGCACAAGGAGACCAGGGGGAGAGAGGATGCACAGGAGGCGGCACTGAGGGGACCGGGAGAGAGAGAAGGAGGCACATGGGGGGCACTGGATCAGCATACATAGCTGGATTATTATATGTATAGGCACAGAGTAACCGCTTTTACTGTATACAATAGAGGCGACATGCCCATATTCTAAAACAGGGCTAAAAACAGTAATGCTTATATATTGCGTTATTGAAGACTGGCTCACTGTAACCCTACAAGTCAGTAGGTGTAATAAAAAAACAAAAACGACAAATTTTTATTTTCTAAAGAATTTCCTCACATTGTCATTGGTAGTCTTCTAGAAAATAGAAGCACAAGAAAGAGACTGCCCCTGACACTTCCTCAGCTACTTTCAGCAGCCAGACAGAACTGAAGACATCTGGGGTTCTAATGTGTCAGAAAACCAGCCTTCTTGCAGTTTAATATGCATTCTATAAATCATTTAATCATAGCTCCCAACTGTCCCTCCTCTGGAGAGACAGTCCCTGTTTGGGAGCCCTGTCCCTCTTTCCTCATTTGTCCCGCTTTCAGGACTTTGTCCCTTTTTCTATGTAAATTTATATAGAATATTTTTTTTTATACATTTTTTTTCTACTAAAAATGTGTTTGCTTGACTCTAAACTCATTTTCAGTATCTCCTTTATTCTTCACAAAAATACCTCCATGGAAAGGAACTAGAAGGCCAGAAACCCACTAGGAGTGATTTCTAATTGCTAGTGATTAGAACTTTTTGGCATTTAAAGTGAGCAACTGTTCAGAAAGTGCCTTTGTGAATAAAGCCTGAGAATCACCCATGGGGTGATGAACTAGTCTGAAACAGGTCAGATTTGTACAACCTATCGTAAGTTAGAGTAACATGGTAAAGTTTACACAGGGGGAAATGTGCATTTCGAATGGATACGCGCGTATTTTAAATTAACATTTTTGGCAATAGTGGTCCTTCCAAATTCCCCAAAACTGTATGCAGTTTTCTTTTCTTTTTTTTTTTTAAATTAGATCAAAATTTAAAAGGCAATTATCAGTGAGTTATGAAGATGGCCATCTCAATCAGCTTTGTACACACACACACACACACACACACACACACACACACACACACACACACACACACACACACACACACACACACACACTGTAGGCTCACAGGGGATCAAACAGCATGAACGAATTACACAGCGAGCGTCAATTCTTTCTTGATCTCTTCTCTACTTTTGAGCTTCTAACTTTGTAAAGCATTGATTGATTTTTCCTCCCTACTACTAGATTTTGGTAAAATTCCTCTTTCTATCTGGTTCCCACATCTCCTGCTTCAGATTCACAGACACACTCAGATGTTAGAACATCATCTATCACAGTAACATGTAAGCATACACAGAGTGTTAACTTCAGGTGCATCAAGAAACAAGATACTGGAGGTGCATTAATGTGCAAAGAGAAAGCATGCCACAACCAGAAAATGAAGTCATAAGAGCAGTTTTACCACTTAGGCCTTGCTACAGTATAGCCCCGATTACACTAAAATGAAAGCAAGACTCCCAAACATCTGGCAAATTTAAGAAGATGGGGGGTTATTGTTGGTACAAAAATCTAGCAAATGTATTTTTTCCCCAGAGTCCCCTATTAACACTTTAGCAGCAAATGTATTTATATGCTTGCAATTGCTCCAGGCCAATTTATTTTAGCACTTTAATTTCTTATTCGTTACATTTCCTTGCTACTAATTAGTACTGCTGTAATGTGTATTTATGGCCACTTGTCACTAGGGGGCAGTGTGAGACAATAACAGAAGATTTCTGCTTTCAGTTTCTATATCCTCTGTTAGCAGAGAGACCTCAAAGTATTCCAGGAATTTACAGCATGACCAGTCCTGCTGGCTGAGGTCAAAAGCAGGGCACTTATCTCAAACGAGAAAATTCCTTTGAAGCTGCTAGTGAGTTAATCTTCTAGTGTTTGAACCTCAGTCAGGGAACTGTAATCTGATATCTCGGCGTTCTCACGTTACAATTTGAAGAGGATTTCTGCAGGGAGATATGATTGATATTTGGTGGTGTTGCCATGTGGGTAGCGGTATGATCTCTTGCAGTTTGGTGTTGGCGGGACAGGAATTCTGGGAATGCGGTCTCTAGCTCTGCAGACTGTTTCCTGTAAAACGTTATATTATAAAGGTACAGAAGTGCCTAATAACACAAAGGCAAGAAAAATTACTAGAGTGGGAGGTTAAAGTCATTTATAGATTGATGGAAAGGAGTTGCTTTACTGAGCTGACAGCAGCCAATCATACGTCAGTGCCTTTTCCATTTTAAAGAGAACCAGTTGGCATTCATCATTTCTGTTCTGAAACGTCTAACACTGAAATGTTACGTGACTATACGTTCTGTCTTTCCATTTTATAAGTCTGCATTGTACAGAATATGCCTAGTATGTTCTACAATTCGTTTATTTTGCCTATTTATTAATATCAGTAGCAAGCCTCACGGTTTTTATAGCTCATTTATAGGGTTTTTTTTCTTCTGAAAATGTCTAATCAATCATCCTCTACTTTATAAAGACACCCTCCCTCCTGTCCCCAATGGTTGCTTTTTTGGTCTCTATGCCCAATAACGAGTCAAGTAAACCAGAGGTGAGCGTTATATGGAGGCTGCCATATTTTTTTCATTTTAACCTCCCTGGCGGTTAATTTTTTTTTTCAAATGGTCAAAAAAACTTTTTTTAAAAATTTTTTTTTTGTTTCATGTAAAGCTACCAGAGTGGTAGCTACATGAAACACCACTAGAGGGCGCATGTGGCCCTCTAGTCCGATCGCCGCCGGCAACAATAGCAAATAGGGGAGCGCGTATATAACGCGTTCCCGTTTGGCTTCTCCTGTCGCCATGGCGACGATCGGCATGACGTCATGGACGTCAGCCGACGTCCTGACGTCAGGCGCACTCGATCCAGCCCATACCGCTGCCCGGAAGTCATTGGTCCGGGCAGCGCAGGGCTCTGGCGGGGCGGCCTCTTCTGCCGCTGCGTGCGGGCGATCGCCGCCGCGGCGATCAAGCTGTGCGCGCAGCTAGCAAAGTGCTAGCTGCGCGCACAGCACTTTACATGGTGAAAATCGCCCCACCAGGGGCTGAGATATCTACCTGCGCGGCATAGCCCGAGCTCAGCTCGGGCTTACCGCCAGGGAGGTTAAGCAATACCAGTTACCTGGCTGTCCTGCTGATCCTCTGCCTCTAATACTTTCAGCCACAGCCCCTGAACAAGCATGCAGCAGATCAGGTGTTTCTGATATTATTGTCAGATCTGACAAGATTAGCTGCATGCTTGTTTCTGGTGTAATTCAGACACTACTGCAGCCAAATAAATCAGCAGGACTGCTAGGCAACTGGTACTGTTTAAAAGAAAACAAATCTGGCAGCCTCCATATCCCTCTCGTTTCAGGTTCCTTTTCAGCAGGGGAGTAACTGGGGGGGGAAATAGTCCCTGCGACTTGCAGGAGGGCCCAAACTACTAACCTTTCCTTCCTCTGATACTGCAGATCAGGTGTTTTGTGGCTATGTAGATCCTGATGGCCACTCTTGTTTTATGATCCTTGTATAATGGAGCTCCATGTAGTGAGGGTAACCAAGGGAAGGGTTGTAAACATTAAGAGACTCCATTAAAGTTTTGCTTGGGGACCACAAGATTTGTAGTTATGTCCCTGCCTTTAAGATTTAAGTGGCCAATAAATTATTTAGCTTTAAAGGGTACCCGAAGTGACTTGTGACATGATGAGATAGACATGTGAATGTAAAGTGCCAAGCACACAAATAGCTATGCTGTGTTCCTTTTTTTCTTTCTCTGCCTGAAAGAGTTAATCATCAGGTGTGTAAGTGGCAGTTCCTGTCTGAGTCAGGACTGGGTCAGCCTACAGTGTGACCCTCATTGATAAGAAATTACAACCATAAAACTCTTTCGTAGCAGAAAATGGCTTTTGAGAGCAGGAAAGAGATAAAAGGGGTCAACAGTTCATACATTTTAGCTCTGGCATACTTCAATGAATGTGTCATGGAGCAAAAACAATAAAACCGTAAAAAAAACCTAAAAAGTAGATTTCAATATAAAGGAGAAGGAAAGATACAATTGTTTATTATATTAATTTATTATCACCTTGGGAGTACAAAGCAACCCTGACAGCCAAGATTAGGCCACTTAAACCTATTGCCAAGGTCAAAAAAAAAATACAACTGGTTCTCTTTAAAAGGTTAAACAAAGCAGCTGATTGGTTGGCACGGCTTTACTTTACTACTAACTATGATCAGCATCTACTACTGTAGGCTCTGGCCTTAGGATAACATAATACTGCTGGACTTATTTTCCCAGGACGTTGGTGGGTGGCAGGATTACCGATTCAAGTCATCTTGCAGAATAAAAAAACAGATTATCCACCAACATTAGATTAACAAATAAAATACACAACGTTGTTAATCTCTGCACAAAATCGGTCATAGCCAAAAACTGGGGAAACCGCAAGCACTGTGGTGCAGAAGGTACAGTACCGTAGGGGGGCAAAGACTGCGCATTATCGCGCTCTGTGCACAGCAACACCCGACTTCCTGAATAGAGAGGAAGAGCACATGGCTTTCAGAAAGCTGCCACTGGTCACCGCAGAGGGTGGGGTCAGTACAAGGGCCATTACTTACTGTGGTCTATGTAGAACGTCCTGCCGTCTATGTGTATTCGCTCCTCCCAGCCAGGCTGAAAGGTCAAGAGCAAAGGAAAACTATTAGAAAGGTGAAAAAACAGGGCCAGATTTATCAAAGCATTACCAACAGTTTTTTCTTCTTAAACAGTTCTAACCAGCAGGGGAACTTTTCTGCATGATAATAAGAAACTTCTTAAATCCTACTGAATAGCAGCAGTTTAGTGTAATTTCTAGAACTGCACTACAGTTAAGAAAAGTGCAAATCCATCCCTAAACTGTCACAGATTAAGAAGTGCTCAATAGCATTTCTACAGATAGTGCAGCAGTGCAGGCTAGGCATGATTTGTGAAGGGCTCCTCCCCCTTGCTGCCAGGTGTCCTGTGAAGCTGTTCTGTGCTTAACCCTTCCAGTGCTGGGCATTAGTGCCATACAGCAGATGTATTGGTTACCTCAGCAACAGCAATTCCCCTCATGCACTGCACTGTCTGAGAGACCTTCCTAACGCCTCCTATTTAAGAACAGTTTTAGAAGGAATCTGCACTATCTAGTGACTTCTTAAGATGCCTGAGACAGTTCTGCAGATTTCTAAAAACCTACCAATATTTTGTCTCAGACACTATTAATAAAATGTCCCCCACATTGCTATAGGAAGCATTAAAGGACAACTGAAGTGAGATGGAGGCTGCCATCTTTACTTCCTTTTAAACAATGCACATGCCTGGCTGTCCTGCTAATACTCCGCATAGAATACTTTCAGCCATAGACCCTGAACAAGCACACAGATCAGAAGTTTGACTGCGTACCTGTTTCAGGTGTGTGATTCAAACTGTATTTAAAGTAATCCTGAAGCAAAAATAAAGTTATGAGAATGAATTGTATGTTGCCACCCATCAGATCAGACCCTAATTTGCCCCTTGTGGGCACGCAAACACCCGCCCACACCCTCAGATCGCTCGCAGACCCCACCTCCCCAGTGCATTATTTACATCTGTTCTCCCTTCTAATCACCCACTGATCACCCATCAATCACCCCGTCACTGCTACCCATCAGATCAGACCCTAATCTGCCCCTTGCAGGTACCCAATTACCCGCCCTCACCCTCAGATCACCTTCAGAACCCCCTGATCACCTCCCCAGTGCATTGCTTGCATCTATTCCCCCCCCCTCTAATCACACCCTGAGACACTCATCAATCACCTCCTGTCACCCCCTAGCACACCTACCCATCAGATCAGGCCCTAATTTGCCCCGTGTGGGCTCCTGATTTGAGAACATCCTGCGCTTCCTGCACTTCAATGCCAATACAACCTGTCATCTAAGAGGCCACCCTGCTTATGACCGGTTCCACAGAATTCGGCCCCTCATAGACCACCTGTCATCAAAATTTGCAGATGCTTATACCCCTGAACGGTATATTTCTCCCACCCAGCATGGGTATGTGTAAAAATACACCCCAAAACACATTATACTACTTCTGAGTACGGCGATACCACATGTGACACTTTTTTGCAGCCTAGGTGCGCTAAAGGGCCCAAAGTCCTATGAGCACCTTTAAGCTTTACAGGGGTGCTTACAATTTAGCACCCCCCAAAATGTCAGGACAGTAAACACACCCTACAAATGACCCCACTTTGGAAAGTAGAGACCCCGAAGTATTCAGAGAGGGGCATGGCGAGTCCGTGGCAGATTTCATTTTTCTTGTCACATGTTAGCAGAGATGGAAACTTTTTTTAATTTTATTTTTTTTGTCACAAAGTGTCATTTTCCGCTAACTTGTGACAAAAAAAAAAAAAAATCTTCTATGAACTCACCATGCCTCTTAGTGAATACTTTGGGATGTCTTCTTTCCAAAATGGGGTCATTTGGGGGGTATTTATACTATCCTGGAATTCTAGTACCTCATGAAACATGTCAGGTGCTCAGAAAAGTCGGAGATGCTTCAAAATGGGAAAATTCACTTTTTGTACCATAGTTTGTAAACGCTATAACTTTTACCCAAACCAATAAATATACACTTATTGGATTTTTTTTTTTTATCAAAGAAATGTAGCACAATAAATTAGGACAAAAATGTATACAGAAATTTTACTTTATTTGAAAAATGTCAGCACAGAAAGTTTAAAAAAAAAAATCATTTTTTTGACAAAATTCATGTCTTTTTGATGAATATAATAAAAACTAAAAATCGCAGCAGCAATCAAATAGCACCAAAAGAAAGCTGTATTAGTGACAAGAAAAGGAGGGAAAATTCATTTAGATAGTAGGTTGTATGACCGAGCAATAAACCGGTAAAGCTGCAGTGGTCTGAATGGGAAAAAAGTGTCTGGTCCTTAAAGGAGTTATCAGGGAAAATTAGTAAAATAAGTGCTACTTACCGGGGGCTTCCTCCAGCCCCAAGCTCCCAGCATGTCCCTCACCGCAGCTCTCCCAGCAGCCATTCGCTGCCGCAGCTCGCTCCCGGCGATGACGTCAGGCCGACCTCCAGGACTACTGCGCCTGCGCAGTCCCGCTTCGGCCCACGTGGCAGTGATTGACAGCGCCGCTTGCGCAGGCGCAGTACAGGCCGACCTCAGTCATCGCCGGGGACCGGGATGGAGCTGCGGTGAACGGCTGCAGGGAGAGCTGCGGCGAGAGACATGCTGGGAGCTTGGGGCTGGAGGAAGCCCTCGGTTAGTAGCACTTATTTTATTAATTTTTCCCCTGATAACTCCTTTAATGGGTTTTAAGACTGCAGTCCTTAAAGAGAGTCTGAAGCGAGAATAGATCTCGCTTCAGACCTCATAAATAGCAGGGGCATGTGTGCCCCTGCTAAAACGCCGCTATAGCGCGGCTTAACGGGGGTCCCTTCACCCCCAAATCCCCCTCGATACACCCGGGGAGCGCTTCCTGGTTGGGGCAGGGCTAGCCGCCGCACCCCTGCCCCACGCGCGTCTGTCAGCGCGTATCTCCGCCTCTCCCCCGCCCCTCTCAGTCTTCCTTCACTGAGAGGGGCGGGGGAGAGGCGGCGATGCGCCGCTGACAGACGCGACTGGAGGCAGGGCTGCAGCTGTTAGCCCTGCCTCCAGGAAGCAATAAATCACGACCAAATCTGCGACCAAGTGTCGCAGTGGTCGTTTTGGGGGTGAAGGGACCCCCGTTAAGCCGCGCTATAGCGGCGGTTTAGCAGGGGCACACGTGCCCCTGCTATTTATGAGCTCTGAAGCGAGATTTATTCTCGCTTCAGAGTCTCTTTAAGTGGTTAAAGGGAACCCGAGGTGAGAACAATATAGAGGCTGCCTCATTTCTTTTTAAACAATACAAGATTGCTGGCAGTCCTCCTGATCCTGTGTCTCTAATGCTGGATACACACGGTTCGTTCCCGCACTCGATTCCCGTCGATGCGCCGCTCGATTCCCGTCGATTTGTTTATTTCCGACATGTCCGATTCCCGTTTCGATGGATCGTTAGGTCGATTTGCCATACTTTACATGGCAATCGACCTAAAAATCATCGAAATGTGCTCGGAAATGTTCGGGAATAATTGATTCGTCGGGAATCGAGCGGGGCATTCGATGCGGGAACGAACGTGTGTATTCAGCATAATACTTTTAGTTATAGACCCTGAAAAAGCATGCAGCAAATCAGGTACTCTGACTCAGGTTTTATTGGATTAGCCATATGCTTGTTCCACGGTTTTGTCAAAGATACTACTTGCCAGAAGGACTGCCAGGCAACTGGCATAGTTTACAAGGAAATAAATACGGCAGCCTCCATTTTCTTCTCACCTTGTGTTCCCTTTAAGCATAAAAGACCAACAGGATACCAGGGAACTGGCATTGTTTATAAGGAAATAAATATGGAAGCCACCATAGCCCTCTCAAGTCAGTTAAAAAATATATGATTATATTAGATTTACCCAATTAGCCTACTATACCGACCAATGAAACCCAAGAGAAGGGATTTGAATTCGACTGTGTAATCTAGAACGTGTGCAGGGCTTTACAGGTGTGTCTCACGTTTTTGAAGAGCTGTTCTAATCTAGGCTGCCTTTTGGACGTAGCTGCTACATGTAAAAGGCTGCTGCCGCGCTGCTGCACACGAACGATCGCGAGTGCGCCCGCGCGTTGCCCGACAGACGGCTTCTATTAGAAGCCGCGATCTTTCTAAGTGTTACGTCCCCTCTGCACTTCCTGCAAGCGTACTTGTTAAAGTGAACCCGGGGTGAGAGCGATATGGAGGCTGCCATATTTATTTCCTTTTAAACAATACTAGTTGCCTGGCAGCCCTGCTGATCTATTTGGCTGCAGTAGTGAACTGAATTACACCAGAAACAAGAAATCTTGTCAGTTCTGATAATATTTCAGAAACCCCCGACCTGCATTAGAGACAGAGGACCAGCAGGGCAGCCAGGCAACTGATATTGCTTGAAAGGAAATAAATATGGCAGCCTCCATATTATTCTCACCTCGGGTTCCCTTTAAAGCGGATCCGAGATAAAAAACTAACAAGTAACTTGTCTATATAGCTTATGTAAAGTTTAGATAGTTTACACAGCATATCTAGCTGCAAACAGCATCAACAGTTTATGATTATTTATTCCTGTGATACAATGAGAGCGGACATGTTTAGTTTGTCCCATTACACACAGGGAAGCTGATAGCATCTCCAGCCCTCAGCCTGTGACAAATTAACTCCCTTTCCCCCTCCCTCCCCCCTCTGAAATCTCTGGCTAGTAATCTCCTCCTCCTCCTCCTCCTGCCCAGACTGAGCTCCCATAAGCCCTTGCTACAGTCCTAAGGCTCTCTGGAGAAGCTGTGGGCGAGGCTTGTTTAGTTTATAGAGAATTAGAGTATTAAAACAAACAAACAAAAAAGTATTTGGCTTGAGGAATGCCCTATAAACTATATGAAAGGAACACAATTATGCAATGAGTAAAAGTTTATCTCGGATCCACTGTAAGCTTGCAGGACCAAATTAGAAAAAAAAAATTCCCTGTGACCATCTGGTGGGCAAATAGTAAAACTAAATATACATTTTTTTAAAAAAATAAATATACATACACTTACGTTAATATTCACAGTTTACAGTGGCGTAGCAATAGGGGGTGCAGAGGTAGCGACCGCATTGGGGCCTTGGGCCAGAGGGGCCCCAAAGGGTCCACCCTCTATCACAGTATTAGCTCTCTATTGGTCCTCTGCTGGTAATAATCACTTCTATAGATGCTTTGAATAGTAGTAATACTTAACACACTGTTCCCCATCCCCTTCTTGCACCTCTGACACTGTAGTTGCCATTGGCAGGTTTTGGTGCGCCGTATCAATTGTTATGTATAGAGTGCTTGGGGGGGGGGGGGGGGGGGGGCAATGTAAAACTTGCATGGGGCCCATAGCTGCTTAGCTACGCCACTGATAGTTTACCTCCCACACTGTCCCAAAAATAACCAAATAAAGTTTGTAACCACTTCACACTGAGGGGTTTTACCCCTTGAGCACCAGAGCAATTTTTACCTTTCAGCGCTCCTTCCATTCATTCGTCTATAACTTTATCATTACTTATCACAAGGAAATGAACTATATCTTGTTTTTTCCGCCACCAATTAGGCTTTCTTTAGGTGGGACATTATGCCAAGAATTATTTTATTCTAAATATGTTTTAATGGGAAAATAGGAAAAATGTAGGAAAAAAATTCATTTTTCAGTTTTTGGCCATTATAGTTTCTAAATAATGCATGCTACTGTAATATTAATTACTGCTCTAAATATTTAAAAAGTTCAGTCCCTAAGGTAACTATGTATTTTTTTTTAATTGTAATTTTTTTTTTTTTTAATTACAAGAAAAAAAAAATTGGGGAGTGTGGGAGGTAATGAGTTAATTTTTTGTGTAAAAGTAATGTATTTGTATGTGAAAAATGCTTTAGGGTGTAGTTTTACTATTTGGCCACAAGATGGCCACAGTAACATGTTTATGGGACCTGCCAACGTCCGGAATCCGGAAGGACGCTTGCAGGAAGTGCTATGAGGCTGGGAAATTTTTTTCTCTCTTCACAATGATGGCGCTGCTTCTCGTAGAAGCAGCGGATCATTGCAGGGCTTAGATCAACGAACAGGAATGGATTTTCCCGTTCATTGATCTCCGGGCGAGCGAGCGGCGGCGTGCATGCGAGCGGGAGTGCGCGCATGAGCGAGCAGGAGCAGCGGCGGGAGCGCGGGAAGTACGGATTTCTCCGTCCCTTGTGGTAAAAGGATGGAAAAAGGGACGGAGAAATCCGTACGGCTGGGGGTAAAGTTTAATATATATATAAAAAATTACAATTAAAAAACAACAACATAAATAGTTACCTAAGGGTATACCTTTTTTTTTAATATGCATGTCAATATTACTATTTTTTTTTTTTAATTATAAGCTTGTAAATAGTAATGGACGCAAAACTGAAAAAATGCACTATTATTGCCAAATAAAATATTGGCACCATACATCATGATGGAAACATAATTTAAATGGTGTAATAACCGGGACAAATGGGCAAATAAAATACATAGGTTTTGATTATGGTAGCGTGGATTATTTTAACTCAATGGCAGAAACTTGAGAAATGATGATATTTTTTCCCATTTGTTTCTTTATATTCCTGTTAAAATGCATTTAGAAAAAAATAATTCTTAGCAAAATGTACCACCCAAAGAAAGCCTAATTGGTGGCGGAAAAAACAAGATGTAGATCAATTCATTGTGATAAGTAGTGATAACGTTATTTGCGAATGAATGGGAGGTGAAAATTGCTCGGATGCATAAGGTGAAAAACGACTTAAGGGTGAAGTGGTTAAAGATCGATGCCCACAAACCTTGTCACCAATATCACATGACAAGAGATAGGGACAGGCGGCCAATAGGAGCAGCTTAGTGAGGAAGCAAAGAGGCAGGCACATTGTAACGCAAGCCTAAGTTTCACTCCATACAAGTTAAAAGCAAACAAAAAAAACCCTAAATTTCAAGCGGTGGACGGTGGGCGGGGGGTGATGGGGGATAGGGGAGCCAATTTCTTGCCAGAAGTGAATCAGTGACAATCTAACTTCTATATATTCACAGTTTTGCTTTACAGGATTTGTACACAAATCTCACAAAGCGCTACAAGTTTCCAAAAACTACCATTTACTGTAGGTGTCCCATTTTAGAAGATTCCGGTTTTCATATACAAGCATAAAACAACCAATATGGACCCCCAAATCCTACTCACTGGAAGAGGACCCAAATCATTGGGATTTAATGACGCTTTTGTTCGCATGTGCACAGGAAATTTCAACCTCGGGTCTTCCTGTAAAATAAAAGTCATTGAGTCAATGGAATGTTACAGCAAGCATGAAGAAGTTAAAGGTATGGCTTAAAAACTTGTCTGCGAATGTTCTCTAACAATTTAACTCAGAAGCCTTAAGTTAAAGCATCCAACCTGTTATAATCAGTTGTGGCTATTATAATCAGGCATAAAGGTGGTGGCCATCTAGGACAAAGAGAAATAACCAGCAGTGACCCGATGTTACACAGTCAGTGTCTGGCTCTAGAAGTGCATGGCGGTGAACACTGGTTTTGTATAACACAATCTAAAGAGTTAGTGTCCAGTGTAGGTGCCATTGCAAGCAATTTATGCCAGGGGTCCTGGCTTACTACAAATTGGTCAGCGTCATCTATGCCCATTGTCTAGCCACCACTGATTACACAGGGTTAAGAGTCCAGTGTCCAGCCCTTCACCTATTAGAGAGATGGAGCCCAGTATCCATCACTTCACCCATTACAGAGTTGGTGCCCACACTTTTACCCATTACAGAGATGGTGCCCAGCCCTTCACCCATTACAGAGTTTGTGCTCAGTGTCCAGCCCATCACCCATTAAAGAGTTGGTGCCCAGTCCATCACCCATTACAGAGATGGTGCCCAGTGTCCAGCCCTTCACCCATTACAGAGATGGTGCCCAGTGTCCAGCGCTTCACCCATTACAGAGATGGTGCCCAGTGTCCAGCGCTTCACCCATTACAGAGATGGTGCCCAGTGTTCAGCCCTTCACCCATTACAGAGATGGTGCCCAGTGTCCAGCCCTTCACCCATTACAGAGATGGTGCCCAGTGTCCAGCCCTTCACCCATTACAGAGACGGCGCCCAGTGTCCAGCCCTTCACCCATTACAGAGACGGCGCCCAGTGTCCAGCCCTTCACCCATTACAGAGATGGTGCCCAGTGTCCAGCCCTTCACCCATTACAGAGATGGTGCCCAGTGTCCAGCCCTTCACCCATTACAGAGACGGCGCCCAGTGTCCAGCCCTTCACCCATTACAGAGACGGCGCCCAGTGTCCAGCCCTTCACCCATTACAGAGATGGTGCCCAGTGTCCAGCCCTTCACCCATTACAGAGACGGTGCCCAGTGTCCAGCCCTTCACCCATTACAGAGTTGGTGCCCAGTGTCCAGCACGTCACCCATTACAGAGTTGATGCCCAGTGTCCAGCACGTCACCAATTACAGAGTTGATGCCCAGTATCTAGCACGTCACCCATTACAGAGATGGTGCCCAGTGTCCAGCCCTTCACCCATTACAGAGATGGTGCCCAGTGTCCAGCACTTCACCCATTACAGAGTTGATGCCCAGTATCCAACACTTCACCCATTACAGAGTTGGTGCCCAGCCCACCACCCATTACAGAGTTGGTGCCCAGTGTCCAGCACGTCACACATTACAGAGTTGGTGCCCAGCCCTTCACCCATTACAGAGATGGTGCCCAGCCCATCACCCATTACAGAGATGGTGCCCAGCCCATCACCCATTACAGAGATGGTGCCCAGCCCATCACCCATTACAGAGATGGTGCCCAGCCCTTCACCCATTACAGAGTTGGTGCCCATCCCATCACCCATTGCAGAGTTGGTGCCCAGTGTCCAGCCCTTCACCCATTACAGAGATGGTGCCCAGTGTCCAGCACGTCACCCATTACAGAGTTGATGCCCAGTGTCCAGCAGGTCACCCATTACAGAGTTGGTGCCCAGTGTCCAGCCCTTCACCCATTACAGAGATGGTGCCCAGTGTCCAGCACGTCACCCATTACAGAGTTAAGCCCAGTGTCCAGCCCGTCACCCATTACAGAGATGGTGCCCAGTGCTCAGCCCTTCACCCATTACAGAGATGGTGCCCAGTGCTCAGCCCTTCACCCATTACAGAGATGGTGCCCAGTGCTCAGCCCTTCACCCATTACAGAGATGGTGCTCAGTGTCCATCCCATCACCTATTACAGAGTTGGTGCCCAGCCCATCACTCATTACAGAGTTGGTGCTCAGTGTCCATCCCATCACCTATTACAGAGTTGGTGCTCAGTGCCCAGCCCTTCACCCATTACAGAGATGGTGCCCAGTGTCCAGCCCTTCACCCATTACAGAGATGGTGCCCAGTGTCCAGCACGTCACCCATTACAGAGTTGATGCCCAGTGTCCAGCACGTCACCCATTACAGAGTTGATGCCCAGTGTCCAGCACGTCACCCATTACAGAGTTGGTGCCCAGTGTCCAGCACGTCACCCATTACAGAGATGGTGCCCAGTCCATCACCCATTACAGAGATGGTGCCCAGTGTCCAGCACGTCACCCATTACAGAGTTGAGCCCAGTGTCCAGCCCGTCACCCATTACAGAGATGGTGCCCAGTGCTCAGCCCTTCACCCATTACAGAGATGGTGCTCAGTGTCCATCCCATCACCCATTACAGAGTTGGTGCCCAGTGTCCATCCCATCACCTATTACAGAGATGGTGCTCAGTGTCCAGCCCTTCACCATTACAGAGATGGTGCCCAGTGTCCAGCTCTTCACCCATTACAGAGATGGCGCTCAATGTCCATCCCA
Organism: Hyperolius riggenbachi; assembly: GCF_040937935.1. NCBI lineage: Eukaryota > Metazoa > Chordata > Amphibia > Anura > Hyperoliidae > Hyperolius > Hyperolius riggenbachi. The sequence goes on from NC_090646.1 coordinate 637,395,662, forward strand.
TCACCTATTACAGAGTTGATGCCCAGCCCATCACCTATTACAGAGTTGGAGCCCAGTGCCCAGCCCTTCACCATTACAGAGATGGTGCTCAATGTCCATCCCATCACCTATTACAGAGTTGATGCCCAGCCCATCACCTATTACAGAGTTGGTGCCCAGTGCCCAGCCCTTCACCATTACAGAGATGGTGCCCAGTGTCCAGCACTTCACTTATTACAGAGATGGTGCTCAGTGTCCATCCCATTACCTATTACAGAGTTGGGGTCCAGCCTTCACCCATTATAGAGGGTGTGCCCTGCCCTTCATCATTACAGAGTAGAGTTGGTGCCCAGTGTCAAGCCTTTCACCCATTACAGAGTTGGTGCTCAGTGTTCAGTTATTTGCCAACTACACAACATTACTGCGGTTTACTCATAACACAGAATTAGGGCCCAGTGCCAAACTCCTCGCCCACTGCAAAGAACAGGTGCCCAGTGTAAAGCCCTTTACAATTACACAGTGGCAGTGCATGGTGCCCAGCCTCTCACCCATTACAAAGAGTGGATGCTCATTGTCCAGCTCCTCACCTATTACACAGAGTTAGTGCCTGATGTCCTGCTCTCCCCATTACAAAGAGCTAGTGCCCGGCATTCAGCCTTCACCTATCATATAGTCATTCCCCCAGCCCTCCCCAATTACACAGAGGAAGTGCCTGGTGTCCAGCCATCACCCATTACACAGAGCTGATGACCATTGCCTGGCCCTCACCCATTACACAGAGCTAGAACCTGGTGTCCAGCCCTCACCTATTGCATACAGTAAACGCCCAGGCCTCACTCATTACACAGAAATAATATCTAACCGCTTCCTCACTAATTACACAGCGTTCTTACCTAAGCCTAACAAATCCTCCTTACACAGGCTCTGTTCACACTACAACGCAAAATGGAACGTTAGAAAAACTGTTTTGGACAGATCGGAGATAACGGATCTAATGTTAAAGGATCTGTTTGCCTCTTTCCTTCACCAGCAGGTCCATTCCAGTAAATGGGATGCGATTGGAAGGCAAAGTACTGACCAGCACGATACTATCCTGGTGCAAATGTGTCTTCCATAGACTATATTCTATGGAAGGAATCCGCTCCAGATGACGTGTCAACGCCACTGGTGCATGTAGGTGTTCCGGAGGTCACACGTGGTCCGGGGGGGTTGAGGAAGAGACACTAGGGCCCTATATAGTGTAGTATGTTAGATAAATAGGACAATCCCTGGTACACACTGACATCCACAAATCTGAGTTGCATCACCAGCAATAATGGTGATGTGCCTGTGGAGAAAATAAGTCCTCCGTTCCTCCATACAATACACAGGTGATCCTACTATTCAGTTGGTTGCTTTCTAGGAAATAAAAATGTGATCCTAGAGATAAAATAAACTAGTTACCATTGACACTATACCCTGTAGAGCAGGAGTGTCAAACTCAAATACAAAGTGGGGGCGAAATTGTACACTGGGACCAAGTCACAGGAAAACCTCAATGTCTAGTGTTCACTATCCTCCATTAGAAAGTTCCCAGGTGCCTAATGGCCCCCCCTCCTACCTCTATGCAGTTTCCTGGTGTCTAGAGGACCCCACCCTCCCCTATACAGTTCCCTAGTGTTTAGTGTTTTCCCTTTACCTCCCCTATATGGCTTCCCTGGTGTTCTAGGGCTTCACCTCCAATATAGCTTCCCTGGTGGCCCAGAGTGGGCCAAACATAATGCAAAGTGGGGAAACCACTTGAAGGCCAAATTTAACAGCTCTGAGGGCCCGCGGGCTGGAGTTTGACATACAGTATATGCTGTAGAGGTAAGAACAAAAGAAAATGCTACAGGTGACGCATTTTGCGGGCTGATCCCACTTCCTCGGGTCAACAATGAACGTCTTGTAGTAAGCAGATAGCTTGGGGAAGCCCCATACATCTGATGTACGGTCTGCTCTGGCTTTCTTGCTTTCACATGTTGTAGAGTGAGCCGAGTCTTAGCGCCAATGTCCACCAGCACCACTCCTTCACCCACCGTGATACAGAGACCAGTCCTCCACCATCACACAGAGTTTGTGCCAATTTTGCAGCCCCCACACATCACGCAGTGTCTGACAGCCCCACCATTCAACCATTCCAGAAAGTCAGTGCCCCGTGTTACCCATCCAAGAAACACCAACTCATCAATGCTATACGGGAGGACTCTACTTACTCGAATCATCCCAGTATAAATCTCGATTTTTAGAGAATCAACCTCCTCCAAGGTAGCTAAATTGAATTCTTTCCGAACAGCTTCTTTCACATTGTCAGGTATGTCCTATGTGAGTGAAAAGAATTTGAACGCTGTACACCCAAAAAGGGACTCGTAAACAGGGACGAAGCAAATAATTCCGAGTTGATGCAGGATTATGAAAATTCTGGGTGCAAATGTAGACGGCTTATAAATAGACCAATCAATTTAAACCTTTGTGGTACTTGATTGATCAATTTTCAAGCCGCATAGATTTGCATACAAAATTTACATAATCCCGCACCAACTCAGAATTATTTGCATCGGATTGATTATCCCTACTAAAGAGCAGCAGAGATTGGTGGTGGCCATTTACAATATTATGTACATGGCTACCATAATGCTTACTACAGTCATTTGCAACATTACCACAATGAACAGTGCTCCCAACTGCATCTAACAGGGCTCTCTTTAACCTTAAAGGACAAGTCCGAGAAATAATTAAAAAAGAAAAACAAGATCTACTTATCTGGGGCTTCCTCCAGCTACTGGCAGACAATCTGTCCCTTGCCGTAGCTCCTGTGGTCCAGGGTCCCTTGGCAGGTTGGCATCTACTGCGCAGCTCGTGATTGCGCTCACGTGGTCTGGAGTGTTCTGAGCCGTACTTCTGCACCTGCGCAGAACGCACCAGACCATGTGAGCATGCTCACAAGCGGGGCTTCCGCAGGCACAGTAGATGCCAACCTGCTGAAGTCGGCATCTGCTACAGAGGGGACCCCAGGTAACCAGAGCTGCGGAAAGGGACATATCGCCTGCCAGGGGCTGGAGGAAGCCCCAGGTAAGTAGATCTCTTTTTTTTTATTCCTCAGAGGTGTCCTTTAAAATGGAAGTACTCTATACTCCCATTGCTCCCTTACTGATAATTATAATTATAGGTGTATTGAAGTTTTGTTTTTTTAATAAAGACGTGTTTTCCTTTGTGCATTTAGCCCCTCCCTGTCACATGCAGCAGATGCACGGTACCAGGTGCAGTGCTAGTCATGCTAGGAGCTGGTAAGCCTCTCTGTCTCTGCAGGAGATCCCGGAGGGCCAGTTTCCACAAGTGCCGCGTGCGGCTGCAAGACACGCAGTGGCACTTCCTGGGAACGCTGGGAACGCTGACGAAATCCCGGAAGCCGTGTCATGCACGGCTATGGAATTCGCAGCCTACCGCACGGAAACTGACGGCAATGTCGGCCGAATTGCTAAGGTAAGCGATTCGGCCGGCAGCGCCATAGTTTCCTATGGCAGAGTTTCCCCGCACGGTTCGCCTGCGGGGAAACTCTCAGAATTCGGCCCGGTTTCCGCAGCAGAGGAAACGGGCCCTCAAAGGAAATGGAGAGGTGTTCCTGGGGGAAACAACTCCTGTAGCATTTTCTGGACAGCTCACAGTGGTATTCACATACCCCCCCATAGCCGGTATTTTTTTTATTATAAAAAGATAAGAATGCTCAGAATCACACAGTGTCACCATGGTGTCACAGAGACAAATACTTGTGTAGGCGTACACTCCCACAGCCAACAGCTAATAAGCATATTCAAGAGGGAGGGGCTGGAGGAAGGACGTGGCTGGCAATTGCCACATGGCAATCATCAAATGGAGGTACACTGCCATCAGACTGCAGACTTAAAAATGACGACATCTAAAAAGTAAAATAATAGACAAGACAAAGAACATTTATATCACGCTTTTCTCCTGGTGGACTCAAAGCGCCAGAGCTGCAGCCACTAGGGCACGCTCTATAGGCAGTAGCAGTGTTAGGGAGACTTGCCTAAGGTCTCCTACTGAATAGGTGCTGGCTTACTGAACAGGCAGATACACAGGACTATATATACTCTAAAGCGCTGCAGAAGATGGCGACACTATATAAATACTAAATAATAATAATCGTTAAAACAACCACCATGCATATTTAATAGTCATTTTCCCACATAATTTTCACCCCATTACCTTCTTAGGTAAGGTGGCCTCTCCCCCATCTAACTACAAGGTGGCTCTTGATCCCATTTGCATATTAACTTTATCTCCTGAGTTGTCTCCTAGGAGATAATTTTTCAACTTATTTTTTTTTTTAAAATAAGTTTTCAGCACTTGGTAATTGAGAAAAGTACCATAAAGTAAATGAAAGTACTGTCAAAATGATTTTGAGTATTTTCCTGTTCCTGGTGGTTCAAAGGGCATGTTATGCTCTTAAGAAAACGTACTCCAGAAATGCAAATGATTTGTGTTTTAGTGCTTTTGTGTTTGTATTTTTAAAAGGACGCATCTGAACTGTGCGAAATTAAAAAAACACAACACTTACCTGGGGGTTTCCTCCAGCCCCTGCCAGCTGTCCTGTGCCCTCGCCGCAGCTCCTCTCACCGCCGGTAGCCTAGTTTAGCTAAATAGTGTTGTTGTACTTTCTAATATTTGTTTTTCTATTTTTATTTCTTGTATTTCTATTTCTGTGGGTGCAATGCCTCTCTTCTCCTGTAGTTCCATGTCTCGCCTTGAAAAATTTCACATTTTCAAACAGTAAGAAACAGGCTTGCAGAAATGTTCCCTCCTCCCATCACCCTCCTCTTAAAGGGACTCCGAGCAGTGCAGTAACTATGGAAAGATGCATATCATTTTAAAGCCCTCTTTCTCCTCTTTCCAATAATATATAAACCACCACCCTACGCCTTTTAGTTTTCTCCATTTTCGCGATTGAAAATAGCGAAAACTAAAAGGCGTAGGGCGGCGGTTTATATATTATTGGAAAGAGGAGAAAGAGAGCTTTAAAATGATATGCATCTTTCCATAGTTACTGCACTGCTCGGAGTCCCTTTAAGGGGAGTGACTGGGGCAGAAAAGAGAAGGGACTAGTAGGGAACATCACTGCAAGCCTGCCTCTTCCTGTCTGATAAATAACCAAAATGAAATATTTAAGGAGGGAGTAGGAGGACCAGGGGAAATTAGGAGAGGAACAGATACCGCAGAGAGGGATGTGGACCCAGAATGAACACACATCTGCACCTACTTAATTAGCTTTGTCTCTGGGTCAGGTGTGCTTTAAATGTGGTTAAAATGCTTTTAAAATGAGGTGCTAAGGTATAACGCAATATACTTGGCAACACTGATTTTAGCAGTTGGGAAATACTAATCCACCCTGCTGGATTTTTATTCGTTTGATAAAGCAGACCTGAACTCACAACTTCCTCTCTGCCCTAAAAGATAAGCAACAGCATAACAACCTTTTAAAAAAAATTTAAACATTTTGTTACACCTGATACAAATCCTGCAATAAATATGTAGGGTTCTTTTCCGTTAGCCGGGCACAACCACTAGGTGGCGATAAAACTCCAGCAGAGTTACATCTTTCCCAACTATCCATGGCGGCCTGAAGGGGGAATGGTAATTAACGCCACCTAGTGGTTAAGCCCGGTAACGGAATAGTACCATATGCAGTGTGTCTACTTCCTGCTTTCATGGAAGCAGACAGGGTTAACATCCTGCGTTTACATATCAACTGCTCTGCTGAGGCAGCCAGCTGACAGCTCAGAGATCAAATTACAGTTGTAATTAGTCACAGATGAAGGGCAATTAGACAGACAAACTCTCTAAATATATACAGGTTGCATTTCTATATGTTTTCCTTCTGTCCAGTGCAAGAGATCAGGTCCACTTTAAAGAGAAACTGTAACCAAGAATTGAACTTCATCCCAATCAGTAGCTAATACCCCCTTTTTACATGAGAAATATTTTCCTTTTCTCAAACTGATCATCAGGGGACTCTGTATGGCTGATATGGTGGTGAAACCCCTCCCCCACAGGAAACTGTGAGGACCATGGTCCTGGCAGTTTCCGGTCTGTGATCCTCGTTGCATTGTGGGAAATAACTGTTTACAGATGCTTCCAACTGGCAAAAAAGCAAGCAGCATCTCCTTCCACTGACATCACCTGCCAGCAGTAAAAATGTCATCATGTGATAAATGTCAGAATGTAAATCAGGGAGAGGAAATCTTTTACAATGGGCGAACACTGACTAAATCATTTATACATAATTATTGTAAAAATGAAGCACTTTTTTATTACATTATTTTCACTGGAGTTCCTCTTTAAAGTGAACCAGAGACGAAGCACCCTCATGTATTTTACCATATATATCAGTGGGAACATTAGAGAAAACACCTACCCTGCTCTCGGTTTCATTTTTAACTGTTCAGCTTGCTTCTAATTGGCCCTGATAAAATCCCCGACTGAGCATTCAGTCTGGCTTTGCTATAATGACTCAGCTATAATGATTCCTGAGCAGAGCCACAAGGGGGCAGGCTTGGGCTTGAAGACATCAGAGAATACAGACTCTGCTATAAAAATTCCTGAGCAAAGCCAGACTGAATGCTCAGTCGGGGATTTTATAATGGCTAATAAGAAGCAGGCTTAACAGTTAAAAATGAAAGAGCAGGGTAGGTGTTTTCTCTAATGTCCCCATTGATATATATGGTAAAATACATGAGGGTGCTTCGTCTCTGGTTCACTTTAAGTTAAACAGCAGCTTGGTTTCATCGGCTATGTTTAGGCTGCTTTTTTCCCTGGTGTCACATAGGTCTCTCTATTGTAATAGTGTGACAGAGCTGCTAGGTGACAACAGAGAAGTGGCAAAGCTCATGCCAGCTGAGATAAAGGTAAAAAAGGATTAGAAGCATTTGAATGAACAGAATGCTTGCTTGGAATGAGTTTACAGGGTACTTTCACTGACAGCCGTTCAAGATTAAAAAAGAAAAGAACATTTGAAAAGCAGCAGAACGGGACATTGTACATTCATCAAACAGCAGTGCAAGCCTTGGAAGAAGAAAAAAAAATATAAAAACGACAATCAAAGCAAGGCAGCGCTGTTCTGTTACAGCCAATTCAGAATCCAAACATTTGCTTTTTAGTTGCCTCCCAGCAGAAGCAAAACACAAAACCGTGTGTACCCGATTAAAGGCCATCGCTAGGCACAGATCTCAGAATACCATTAAATACGTTCGTAGTTCAAAGCGCTCAAATGCTGTGAAATGAAAATTCTCCAGCTAAGCATTCTGTTTAGTTTGTTATTGCGTGATCACCAGCTGCTGAATGTGTGTCATCTGTAAAGCACTGTGGGAGGGGCTACTGATGCTGCTTGGGTTGCATCATCTTGCTGTTCAGACTGCAGCAGGGTGGGCACAGACAGCCCCTTAGGAAGCCATACATTACTCGATGTATGGGCAGATCAACCATGAAACAGACCGCTCGCTCTTATCAAATCTGATCAAAGAGGGATTTGTTGCCTGCCCACACACCACAGGCCAATTTCTGATAGATTTCAGCATAAAATCTATCAGAAATCAGTCCACAGCCCAGCGTTGCTGCCTCCGCCACCTTCCTGGCCAACCCCAAAGTGCCCCCCCTTCCAGCTGCCCATGCTCAGTAAAGTCACACCTGCAAGCTGGTGCAACTCTAAAGGCAGCCATACACTGGTCGATTGCCACCAGATCGACCAGCAGATAGATCCCTCTTTGATCAGATTCGATTACAGAGGGATCTATTGGCTGCCTGCACTGCAAACAAATTTTGAATCGATTTCACTATGAAATCGATTCACAATCTGTGGAGCTGCCGCCTCCCCCAGCATACAACACCTGATCCGCCCGGCGCGAGTCCCCGCTGTCTCTTCTCCGCTCTGGGCTCCAGCTTCACTTTACTTTACTTCCTGTCGGCGGAAGTTTAAACAGTAGAGGGCGCTCTACTGTTTAAACTTCCCCCGACAGGAAGTAAGTGAAGCTGGAGCCCAGAGCGGAGAAGGGACCATGGGAAAGCAGGGACTCGCGCCGGCCAGATCAGGTAATGTATGGTCACTTGCGTCGGTCGTCGGACATTCAAACGCCGCTATCGACGCACTCCCGACCCGCCGACGATCGAGCGAAATCTTCTGCACGGACAGATCGACGGGATCGATTGATTTCGGATGGAAGTCGGTTGAACGGTCAACGTTTGCGTATCGATTTCACAGCAGATTCGATCACAGTGATTGAATCTGCTGTCTATCGGCGGGAAATCGAGTAATTGTATGGGCCCTTTTAGCCTTCTCTGGTGTTTGGTGCCACCCCAAGCACCTGTACCATGTGACACCAGGCACGCGTAGTAACATCACACATGTGCCTGATGCCATGTGGCACAGACACCCACAGTGACAACTGACATGAGGTGGCCAGGGGTCACGCCGGTGGACACTGCACACAGGCACCTGGGGGGACATTTTGTCACCTGGGGGACACCGGCCGGAGGTCCAGTCACCATGGTATCGAACACTATTACCACCACACACCTGATCCAGCGCTTGTGCCAACATTTTCCTGCATGTCCTATAAATCTTTTCGACCCACTCCAGACAGAAATCGATCGAAAGATCAATTAGGTGGCCTTGTTCGGCACTGAATAGATAACATTATCTAATCAGGTCGATAAGGCTGCCCTGTCAAGTGGTGTAGGAGTACCTTAAAGTGGATCCGAGATAAACTTTTACTGATTGCATAAGTGTTACTTTCATATAGTTTATAGGGCATTCCTCAACCAAAACACTTTTTTTGTTTTTTTTAATACTTTAATTCCCTATAAACTAAACAAGCCTCGCCCACAGCTTTTTCAGAGAGCCTTGGCACTGTAGCAAAGGCTTATGGGAGATCAGTCTGGGCAGGAGGAGGTTACTAGCCAGAGATTTCAGGGGCAGTGGGGGAGGAGAGCAAAGTAAATTTGTCACAGGCAGAGAGCTGGAGATGCTATCAGCATTGCCTGTGTGATGTTTACAAACAACATGGCTGCTGTCATTGTATCACAGGAAGAAATAATCATATTCCGTTGAAGCGGTTTGCAGCGAGATTAGCTGTGTAAACTTTAGATATCTTTAGATTTGCTATCTAAACTTTAGATTTGATATATAGACAAGCTACTTGTTATGGTTAGTTTTTTATCTCTGATCCGCTTTAACAAGATTGCAGCCCATAGTATTAATAGTCTGTGTTGCAGGAAGTAGCCAACGTCTATGTTCCTGACCAGGTTGAATCAAAAGCAATTTGCCATCTGCTAATCAAGGAGCTTTATCTACACTTCAAGCGCGACAAGCTCTGCAACTTCTGCCTACACAGATTTACAAAAACAATGCTGTCTAAATGGGGAATCAGAAAAGTAGGACTCCACCTAGTGGAAGTGGAGGTAAGTGCAGGTATTGAAAGACTCGAGCCAGATTATTTTGGTAGCAGATACATCAGCACCTGGTCAGCACCTGTCCCTGGGCCATAAATGGCACTTTGTGTCTTTACTATGAACACTGATAGTGCATGAACACTGGGCAGGAATGGATAAAACGCAATAAAAATCTTGTTGGAGCACAATGTATTGGGTGGACTGGGATAAAGTTCCATACCTCTGTGCAGCAAGCTTCACTGATGTCAGACAGGTATGGAACTGAAGTGCTGCAAAGCTTTAATCGGTGCATTGGTGGAAATGAGGGGTGTCCATCTCGGCTCTTCCTGTTCAGTAAGCCAGCAGCTGTTCAGTAAGGAGTTCTTGGTCCAGACTCCTTTACGCTGCTATTGCCTACTGAGCATGCCCTAGTAAATACAGCTCTGATGCTTTGAGTCCATCAGGAGAAAAGCACAATACAAAATGTATCTGTCCTGTCTATCAAAGCAACTTTTTGTTTTGTTTATTAAGACTGTGGGCAGCACGGTGGCGTAGTGGTTGGCGCTCTCGCCTTGCAGCGCTGGGTCCCCGGTTCGAATCCCAGCCAAGTCAACACCTGCAAGGAGTTTGTATGCTCTCCCTGTGCCTGCGTGGGTTTCCTCCGGGCACTTCAGTTTCCTCCCACATCCCAAAAACTTACAGATAAATTAATTGGCTTCCCCCTAAATTGGCCCTAGACTACAATACAAACACTACATGATACACACAGACATATGACTGTGGTAGGGACTAGACTGTGAGCCCCGTTGAGGGACAGTTAGTGACAGGACAATATACTCTGTACAGCGCTGCGTAATATGTCGGAGATATATAAATACTTTAATAAAATATGTAATTAACACTGGAGAACACTAGTGAAACTCAATCTAACGGTCATGTGCAACAGCCTAAATAACAATTTCATAAAATAAGGCTGTCCAGGATTTAAAGGCCCACGCCTGTGAAAAAAGGAAGCAGCTAAAATCTGACAAGAAGGACAGGTTTTGGACTACTCCATTTCTTCATGGGAGATTCTCAAGATTTTCATTGATTTTGAAAGTATTTCCTGAAAAGCAGTTGCTAAGTCTAACTGCCAAAATAAAGTGCAAGTGAGTAGGGGGGGGGGGGGGGGGCTGGCTGCTATCTTACTGTTTTGACAGACTGCCATTCAGGTAATGCTTTAGAAAACAAAGAAAACCCTGAGAATCCCCCATGAGGAGATAGACTACTCCAAAACCTGTTGGTTCTGCCAGATTTTACCTGCTTACTTTTTTCGCTGGAGCAGTCTTTTAAAGGGCACCTGTAGCAAGAGGGTTATGAAGGCTGCCATATTTATTTCCTTTTAAGCTATACCAGTTGCCCGAATATCCTCCTGATCTTCTGCCTCCTAATACCTTCAGCCACAGCCCCTGAACAAGCATGCATCAGATCAGGTGTTTGACATTGTCAGATCTGACAAGATTAGCTGCATGCTTGTTTTGGTGTTATTCAGACACCACTGCAGCCAAATAGATCTGCAGGGCTCCCAGGCAACTGGTATTGTATAGAAGGAAATAAACATGGCAGCCTTCATATTCTTCCCACTTCAGTTGTCCTTTAAAGATAAGTTCATGATCCTTTTGTAAACATGAAACCATGACCGCTGTTAATTCACTAACATCTCAGCAAACCGGTTATTTTCTCATCTGACCTAGGCTGTGAGAGAAGAAGTAATTGGATAACTAATGTTCTCCAGTGTTTTCAGCTGTTTTATAAGCCAAATAAAACAGCCTCTAAGCTTTTTAACCTGACAGGATTAGAAACCTCAAACATATGACAGAAGTAATTTTAAAGTACTCTGACACTAGTATGATCAATTGGACACCTGACCCGAGGTAAAGCTATCCAAGGTAAGCACAGACGTATGTTCCTGCTGGATCCACACATCTGTGTTGTCTGTTCCGCTGCTCATTCTTCCCGGCCCCCGTGTTTACTCTTTGAAAAATATGACTTTTGGCTAAAGTAGTTTTTGACAGGAAGAGGCGGGCTTGCTGTGATGTTCCCTCCAATCACCCTCCCATTTCCTACTCTTGCCTGCTCGATTAACTGCTCTTAAAGTAGAACTGTAAAGAGTTTTTAAACGCATTGTTTTACTTACCTGGGGCTTCCCCAAGCCCCCAGCAGCCGTCCTGTCCCGCGGCGGTCCTGCCCAAGCCGCTGTTCTCCCGCCGCCAGCTGCTTTCGGTCTCGCCGCCGGGCCACTGCACCTGCGTGGCTCTGGCCACGCGTATCCGTTCTTCATGTCCCCTGCTATTGCAGAGGGGAACGCGATGAAAAGATACGCTTGGCAGGGCTGCGCTGGTGTCGACTTAGAAGTCTACAGCACGGCGGCGGGAGAACGGCGGCTCGGGCAGGTCCGGCGCGGGACAGGACGGCTGCTGGGGGCTTGGGGAAGCCCCAGGTAAGTGAAACTATGTGTGTAAAACCGCTTTACAGTTCCGCTTTAAAGCGGCATGAAACTGACATAATATTCAATAAAAAGGTGTTTTCCTACTTTTTATATCCCATACAGTTATATTTGCTTTTGCCTAATTATTATTATTTTGCCTAATTATTATTATTCAATTAGAAATTACAAGTACCCAAAGTACAGTTTTATTTGCTCTGAAAGCTGCCATTGCATTTTATTTATAACTGGTGTATTTATATTGTAATGTACACAGTAATGATTTCTGAGCAGTGCATCAGTTCTGGACACATTAGAAGAAGTTTCTGCACACAGTCAGGGATGGTTTACACTCCTCTCTGCTACAATTAAAAGGTACGTACACACGTCTGATATTTCTGAACGACTTGTCGTTCAAACCGATCGTTTGGATGACAGTTTGGCGTGTGTGCGAATGATCGTTAGTTTTGACTGATCCGCTTGGCGGATCCGTGGATTAATCGTCCAAATGACAGTTAAGTCCGTACATGTGTAGAAATGACTTGTTGTTTGAAAGTCTATTACTTTGACACTATTACTTTGACACTGGGCATACACGGCTCGACGCAGGCTTATCAATCGAGCCGCTGATGGCTCGATTGATAATATCCGACGTATCCGATCACCGCGGGGATCGAATCCGCGCTCGATACCCACGGGCGGACAATAGCGGCGAATCGAGTGGAAGATCAGAAGCGACGGCGGGGACGAGCGGTAATCAATCCGGGCGCACGCGCGGACGAGCGGGGACGCGGCGGGAGTCGATCCGGCGGCTAATCGGCCGCCGGATCGACCCGTGTATGCCCAGCATAATAGACAATCAAACAACAAATCATTTGATCAGTCTTTTGATCTGGTCCATTGTTCCATCCAGTCCATTGACCATTCAAATGACATTTAAATCAGCTGTAGTTAGCTTTTCAAACATTTTGTCCTCGGTGTGTACAAGGAGTCTGAATGACTATTTGTTTGAATGACAAGTAGTTCAAACATCCGGTTTGAATGACAATCGGGCAAATCAGACATGTGTACGCACCTTAAAGGATACCACAACTGACATGTGGCATAATGAGATAGACATGGGTATGTACAGTGCCAAGCACACAAATAACTATGCTGTGTTCCTTTTTTTCTTTCTCTGCCTGAAAGAGGTAAATATCAGGTATGTAAGTGGCTGACTCAGTCCTGACTCAGACAGGAAGTGACTACAGTGTGACCCTCACTGATAAGAATTTCCTCCTTTTTTATCTCTTTCTTGCTCTCAGAAGCCATTTTCTTCTAGGAAAGAGTTTTATAGTTGGAATTTCTTATCAGCGAGGGTCACACTGTAGTCACTTCCTGTCTGAGTCAGGACTGAGTCAGCCACTTACATACCTGATATTTACCTCTTTCAGGCAGAGGAAGTAAAAAAGGAACACAGCATAGTTATTTGTGTGCTTGGCACTGTACATACCCATGTCTATCTCATTATGCCACATGTCAGTTGTGGTATCCTTTAAGTTAACACAAGATAATGTTATCACCAGTTTGGATGAGGATCTCCCTGCAGGGAGCATTCTATTGAAAAAGTAAGTCCTGTGTTTTAACCCTTTGAATGCTGTTCTGCTAAAAAAAAAAAAAGCAAAGGAAAAATGCTGTGTTTTATGCCACTTTAAGAGTAGGAAATGATGGAGTGACAGGAGAGAACATCACAACAGGACCTCTTCCTGTAAAAAAAAAATAAAAAAAAAAATAAAAATTGACTTTGGCCAAAAGTAAAATTTGTAAAAAGTGATCAAAGCAATCGGGGTTGATGATGAGAGGAGCGGACAACGCACAGAACTACATGGACCAGCACCAACATACACCCGTGCTTACCTTCGGTAGCTTTGCCTTGCATCCGGTGTGCTTTAAGAGTGGAGATACATATGTGTCCATTTGTGGAAGATGCATAAAAGTAGGTTTATCTTATACATAAAATAAGTCAGTAGTTTTCGGAATGAGCTCATAAAAACACATGGTTGCTTACCCAAGTGGTAGTTTTGGTATTATGGTCAATAAAGAATGGCCTGCCATTTGGTGCTATTCTCATTTCCCAGCCTGGCGGTAAGAAGCTCTGGACCACTTTGTGTTGTGGTTTAGGAGAGTTATAAGGAGATGGTTGAGGAGACTGAGGGTTGGACAGTGTATCCTTCACAGCTCGGCGCACGGGGAAGTCTTTAGCACCCTAAACAGTCAAACACAATGCAGACGTAACAAGCATTAATGTCAATTAGTACTGTGAGGCGGTCAGGCAGAACACAGGCTGATCATCCACAGAGAGTCATCAAAAAACAAACACAAGCCTAAAGCTAAGTAGCTGATCCGTACTATTAAAGTTTGCTAAGTATTAATTAGCGGCAGCTTAAGTGGTTACACATCATGCCAACCTTTAACGCTAATATGTTATTTCTTGTGCAATTAGCTCTTTGGCTTGCTCAGGCTGTGAGACGGGTGAGAGGAGGAGCCAACTCAGCAAACCAGTTTGGAAAAAAACAAAACTAAAAAAAAAACAAAAAAAAAACCCTTTTGGGGGATAAAGGCAGGTTAGAACCTAGGTTCAACGTGTGGTACGCGTACCCCACGGGGTACTTCTGATCAGAGGCGGCCTTTGAGGGTGGCAAGTGGGGCTATCGCCCCAGGCCCCGCACATGAAGAGGGCCCCGCATGTCATGCCCGCCATACCATGCTCATTTTGGTGGTGGTGAAGGAAGGGTCTACAGAAGTCTAGCTGTGTGTTCTGAGCAGTGTGTCATTTACAAATGCTCAGATTTTCCCATTTTATTTTACACACCTTATATTTTGCCCCCCCCTCCCCCCTCACCCTTTCATTGCTTAGGTCTTCGTCTTCAGCATGCTTTACTGTACTATGCCGTTTGCATTTTTGTAATGAATTTCTGCACTGACATGAAGCTTGCCAAATGTCAGATTAAGGTAATGTGCAAGAGCCTCAGCCTGAGGGCCCCAGGGGCATTTAGGTCAGTCGAGCATGTACTGGAGCTAGAGGGGGCTCAGGCTGGAGCTTCCAGACTGGCTGGGGATTGGTGCTAGGTTTCATGGGGAGCTAGGGATAGGTAGAGGCTGGCTGGGGAGCTAGGGATAGGTACAGTTCGATTACATTACGTATTGTAATTGTTCCTGTATTGGTTGGCCTAGGGGCCTTTTTAAACAAAGTTTCTAAACAATAATAAGCCATACTGCTTTAGAGGTGGACAAGCCGTGACTGTGGTGGTACAGTACATGGCCTTTACTTATGCCTCTAGGCCCCGCATATGACACTAGCCCCAGGCCCCTCGTACTCTATGGCCGGCTCTGCTTCTGATGGGTACAGGGGGTACTCGAGCTTTATTTAGTTAACCAAGAATAACAAATTTAGAGTTTTAGAAAATGATAAATCTTATTTAAACACCAAATTCGTATCCTACCTAATGAAAAGCAATAGTAAGTGCTTGGAAATGGTTTAGAAACCAATTACTATGTACTACGATTAAATATATATTGGTAAAGGGGTACTTGTGATAATGTTTACTATGCTAGGGGGTACTTGGTGAGTACAGGGTTTTAAAAGGCGTACATACCAGTAAAATGTTGAGAAACACTGGGGTTAGAACAACCTACATGCTTCTTAAGGCAAACCTGACACAAACATGAGCAGTAGAAACTCTGCTTATAAAAAGAGATCAAGGGCCCAACAAGAGCAGTGAGGGGTCCCCACTACTAAACTACCCTTCCTTAAAAAAAGGGGTCCATCCTTCTGATCAGATGTTTTTGTGGCTACACTTGTTACGGGTGTGAAGATCACGATGGCCGCACTGGTTTTACGACCCTTGTGAGATGGGCCTCCAGGCTGTGAGGGCCACTAAGAGCATGTAATGGAAAGGGTTGGAACATTGGGCAGCACCATCCAAGGCTTGCTGGAGGCCCCTGATTAGAATCAATTTTTACCTCTCTGCTTCTACTTTCCATAGAAGAAAATGTAAAATGTGAACTCCAAGAAAAAAAAATACATACCGGTATATACATTTTTCACCCAAGATAAATTACTTCTTTGTAAGCTGATCGGCATTAAAAATCTAAGCAAATTTCTCTTCTATTACCACTAGACATTTGGAAAAAAACTGGCTTAATTTGTGTTGCCACTGAATATTAGGCTTTTACATATTCACGACCTTAACGTTCAATCTAGATTTCTCAATATTTATACACGGTAAATGCATCATGTAAAAGCAGTATAAATAACCCCCTTTGCAATTGATAATTTATACGTTGAACAACTTACAAAAGAAAGTCACAAGATACAAATTGAATAGATTATATACTCTTTTCTGAGTGTCGGGATTGTGAAAAGAATATCAGGTCTGTAACTGCATTTCCAAAGGAATTCAGGATTACTACTTAGAATGCTAATTATACTTTTCACCTTTCATTATCTCGACCCAGAGCTCTACACTCATTCAAATACCTAAAATTTAACAGCTCCTAGTAGCGGGCCTGAAACGGGGACAATCCTATATGATAAAACCCTAATGTCTCTGCGTGCTATTGGGCATGTGCCGCAGGGACAGCCATTGGACGGGAGCAGGACAGGCAGGGGGCCGGGCGGCGAGAGCATGCGCGCGCGCGCTCTGATAGGTGGCGGCAGTAATGGCCCTAGCCCGTTATTAAACGGGCTAAGATCCCTAGTCCTATATAATAATTTGCAAGTGTCTCTGTGTTCCATTTCCCCGTGTCAGTGCTTCCAGACCTGATAGTTTGCGGTCTGTGAACCTCATTGCATTGTGGGAAATAACAGCTTTTTCCAACTGCCAAGCAAGCAACATCTCCCTGTGTGCTAATACTTTGGACAGCGATGGTGGATGGGCAATTGGGACGCGTCTGTGCACGCATTGCAGGGGGGGCTGCTGTGGACTAGGGCCTGTTTTTTTAACGGGCGGGCCTTTTTACTAGTAGTGAAAAGAAAATGCTACAGAAACATTCTTTAGAGAACCCAGATATACACCTTGAGGGAACCCGTGTTTACCTTCTGACCCTGAGGAACACCCTGCATGCGGCACAAAGGAAAGTTTAAATTGCTTGCAGCGCCTAAGTGACACCTGACACAAAAATTGTATCGGGCCCGGAAAAAAAAAAAAACAATGGCAGTGCTGCCTGGGAGTCATTATACAATGGGATTGGCTAGAATTTCAAATTCAGGGCATTGGGAAAAAGGAAAATTTAGTCCAAAGGATGACATCTCAAAAATGTTGCTTACTCACACTTTTTGTTATTTAGCCAACTTGATGGATTATGTTAAATGAAAAAAAAAACAATTCAGGTAAATTATTTTTACATATACACCATTTTATAAACCTGTTTTTCACTTTTTCCCGTTGACAAAAATGTCTCCAATATTTTGGGCCATGCTAAAAACTTATTTTTGGAAGCTGAATAAGGCCCCATTCACACTTGAAAGTGCAAAAAACGCCGGCGAGTGATTTTTCCTAGATTTCACGCAGAAAAATCACTGGACACTGCAGCAATTTTCCCACGATCGCGTTTAGCGCTACTATAGCACTGAAACGCGATCATCGGGAAATCGCCTGAAAATGGTGCCGGCTATGCTTTTGGCGATTTGGGTTAATCGCCAGTGATTAACGCAAATCGCCCAAGTGAGAACGGACCCATAGGGTTTTATTACACTAGCGCTTAAAAAAGTGCTAGAGTTTGAGTGTTTTGCCGAAATAGCCGGCAAACCGCTCTAGTGTAAATGGGGCCTCACTGCGTTTTTTTCTGTTTTGTCTTGCTTATTACCTGGACATCACAATTTTCTTGATTCAACTTTTAAACAGCAGAAAGAGAGCATGATAAATTAAGCAAATAGGATATAGTGCTGCAAAAAAGAAGGCAATCGTTTTGACAACCTTAATACGTAAGAACTTAATGGTTTCTAAAGTTCAAGCCTCAAGTACTCCCAACGGGTCTTGATTCTAGAACTTACTCCAGAAATAAAAAAAAAAAAAGTGAACACATCAAATTATTTGACGAACAGTGAAAGGTATCGAAACTCCTAAAAAAACATGAGCTGTTAAAGCTAAACAAGGCAGAAGGTGAGAAGCATTGTCGTCATTTATAGAGTATAGACATTATCCACACTAAATATCAGCAGAGAAATGCATAAGTTTAAAGCGAGGAGTGAATTTAAAAATAAAATAAATGACACAAAAAGTTTCCCTCTAACCACCACACACAAAAAATGCAAAATCAAAGTATGAAGCCAGCATTATATGACGATCAACAATAACGTCCAACAAGTATGGAATAAACATCATACAAACATATAAAGACCAATCCCAAGTTAAAGAACAAAAATTATAAAGTCAAAATAAAAAATGACGAAGAAGAAGAACAAGAAGATATTAAGATGCAGTTACAAGCTTTGAAGCATAGATAAGCCAGACCAGATGGGAGATTTTGATATTAAAAGAATGAAGAAGACGAAAAAAAATAAGAAGATGGTTTAAAGATCTAGAGCCATTGAGAAAATTAGATGAAAGGAACGTCAAGCAAAGAAGAGGGAGAAGAGGTAGTTTGAGTTAGATGAGGCAGAGCACTCTCACCTCCAGTGGTGCGGACAAAGTGACTGTGGGGGAACTGAGGCTACGAGGCCGCCTAATTTGAGGTTCACTCAAATGATTGCTACTGCTTGAGGTGGATCCCACCGCACCATCTTCTGCATGCTGGTTTCAAAGGCAAAAAATAGTTAGCAGGCTTAAGACATCCTAAGAAGAACTTGCAAAATTGGTTAAACATACAAGGATTCCATGTCAAATGTTAGCGATTTGCATTGTAACTGTCCTTTACTTTCTATTCAAATTACCCAACCCCTAATACCATGTTAGCCATTGGTAACGAACATGAACATAGTGTAAGATTAGACCTTTTGTCCGTCAAGTCCTTTTGTAATTTAGTAAAAGTTAGCATTAAGCTCTGTACTTTCCGCAAATACAATAAGAGAAGTCATGTTGAATTAAACAAAGTTTCTCTATAAATCAGTTTCCTTTGCACCCCTTCTGCCATATGCTGACCCTAATCAGATATGATCACAGGAAGCAGAGGAACCACTTTAAAGTCATTTGCAGGAGCAATGGAGTAGCGAGGGACGAGTGCAGTTACTTGAAGTTTGCACTTCAGGCTACATTGGTCAATATGATTTTATTGGGTACCCTAGAGAATTATTTGTGGCAGATTTCTGGGCCGGATTTACCATAAGGCACTGTAGGCTTGTGCCTACAGGTGCCTTATGTAGGAGAGACAGCTCCCCTCCCCAAATGTCCCCCTACTTATTACATCTACAACCTAGAATAATGTGAGCAAGGAAGGATCCGCAAACCAAGACAGGTTGAAGTGAAAAAAGGCTGAATAATTTATTCGAAATAATCCACAGAAAATGCAATAAGATCACAGGATCAACTCACGCGTATCTGGCCTACAATCTGCCCTTAGTCGTAGTTAACTACGACTAAGGGCAGATTGTAGGCCCGATACGCGTGAGTTGATCCTGTGATTTTATTGCATTTTCTGTGGATTATTTCGAATAAATTATTCAGCCTTTTTTCACTTCAACCTGTCTTGGTTTGCGGATCCTTCCTTGCTCATTTGTCCTGCCATGGCCTGGCTTGCCTGATCCTGCACCGACTGGTGTGATTACAGGGGGTAGAGCGTTATGAACTCTCTTGTTGCTAGAATAATGTGGTTACCAAATACTGGGGAAAATCTGGCTACCTAGTCGGGGGAGGAGGGATGCCTACCTAATATGAGGGTGTGGTCTGAGTTGAGGGCCTGAGTTTAAGGCACCAGAAGCCCAGTATCAACAGGCTCCTGAGCTGTAAATCTGGCTCTAGTGCCAGTAAATTAATACATTAAGGTGGTTTTGGAACATCACTTATTCCTTCACATACAACTGTTCGATGTAAAGACAGCACACAGCTAATTTCCTTGGAACTTTGGTACATGAGCTGTGTTCATAGAATGTTCTTCACGTTCCAACAGTATATAGAAGACCCATAAAATGCTAACGTTTCTATACTGCATTTTCCTGCATTAAAAGTCAGGTCTTCGAACAGATTTCCCCCAAATCATAGTGCCAATGTTAACGTCTATAAATAAAATGTAGTCACGTGACATCCCATTCCTTTAGGTCTACCTTAACTGTTTCACAGCAGTATCGGCGCACTCTTCCGAACATTTAAAACATCCTATGGTTGCCCCATTTCATAATAAAGGATTTAGTTCTGGAGGGTGAAGCCTATGAATAGCTGCAGGCCATGGTCCTTCACCAGATCTCCTGGTTGCCTTCCGCTGCTTCAGTAAACATAATGAAGAGAACCTCATTGGTGTCTCTCACACCGGGGAATCATAGGACCCAGTTAACAAATACTGGACTTCTTAGCAACTCTGCACCATCTAGAACAAAAACTTTTCTTAAATAGATCCCGGACAGACTGGAAAAACAAGCATTGATTTAGGCAATGCCTTTAATGACTAACTATATTGTTGTCTTGCAAGCTTCCCAAATTCTTTAGGCATGACAGGACTCAATCAGAGCCATTCCGTATGATACCTGAAGGGGAAACTTAAAGTGAATGGGAACCGCATTTAAAAAAAAAAATGAAGCAAACACTTATCTAAGGAGAGGGTAGGCTCTGGGTCGTGTAGAGCCTTCCGGCTCCTCTCTCGGTGCTCGCTATCCTGTCCTGGCTCCCCCCGATTAAATCCCCCACCGAAAGGCTATTTGGAAGTCTTCAGGAGCCGTGTCCTCCTGAAGGCGTGCAGCTCCATACTGCACAGGCGTGAGCGTGCAAGAGAGCGTGCTTGCACAGGCGCAGTACAGGGCCGCCCTTCTTCAGGAGCACTCGGGCTCCCTGAAGACTTCTGAAGCCTTCTTCGGCCGGGTAAAGCAGTATTTGACTAAATTAGACAAATACTGTTACCGGGGCGAGCCAGCACTGGAACGAGGGGACCAGGAGAGGAACGGGAAGGTTCTATAGGACCCAGAGCCTTCCCTCTCCTTGGGTAAGTATCTGTCTCATTTTTTTAAATGCAGTTCCCATTAACTTTAAAGAGGTCCTGTAGTGACAGAGTGCAGTAAATTATTCAGGATGCTTACTTTTACAGTAATTTTCCTGGTTTCAGCATCAAAAACCCTTCTTATATCTATATATTGCTGTATATTGGTATGTAACCACGCCCTCCCAGTGATGCTTAGCCTAGGCTGTTTAGTATGCAGAATTCCTCTCCCTGCGCACTCTTGGAGTCCAGGCGTTATTTCTGCTCGCAGCGGAACACTATAAAAACATTCTGCAGTGGTGCTGCCTGCTGTAAACAGGTCAGCACCTGTGAAAGTTCAGAATGTATATCAGGGTGAGGAAAGATTTTACAGTGGGAAGACCCTAACTAAGTAATTTGTAAGGTCATTTATTACGTTATATTCAGTAGTGTTCCTCCTTATGAGTTCCAAAAGTTTGCCGGAAAACTAAGTACAGTTCGGTCATATGGTCTTACTGCTGTCTATTATAGTGATGTCAGGTTTCTTACCAGGTTCCCTATAAAAATAACAGTTTCACCTTAACTAATCATTGCCTACATGCATCTGAAATACTTGACTAATGTCGTTAAGGTCCGCAAAAGAGTTCAGGAAAATAAAGGAGCATGTTAGGTTACGTCTGTCTAGCCCAGAGCATGCTGGGAAACGTTCTGCGTACCTGCATGACTGGACGGGTCCATGTCGTAGAGCGATTGTTATGATTGACATAATAAGTACGTCCTTTACCGTCTTTCCTTTCTTCCCAGCCTGACGGTAAACCCGGGGTAGTATGTACATACGCCACCGATGGCTGTTTGCAAGAAATGATGGTCACTCAGATATGTCACAAACACGTTAAAGAACAACAGGTAGACCTAATCGTTCATGTCATAAATACGAGTCAGCAGATTGTTTATAATTTCAATGACATAGAAGACAACCATGGAAAGATTGCCGAGTTAGGTGAGGAACATTCTACTAGGCAAAAAATTCAGCCTAGCCAACATACTTCTCCAACCAGAAGTCCTCCACGGATCTAGTCTTCATGAGGACAGGATTAAAGAGGGCTCCTAATGATCAAGTCCATGATTTAGGCATTTAGCAGGAAGAAGATTTGCAGTCTAGTCCATGTTATCAGCACAAGTTTCTAATACTCGCCTATCTGAACAAGCCGGTGATTAGCCGAGACATTTGTATGAAAGCTTCAAGGACAATTTTGCTACCTTTTAAAAGCTACAGAAAGCTGTCCTCTGACTGCGTAGGACATACACAAATAAATAGCCACCTCATTTGACCACAAGATACATCCCTCTCTGATCGAAATCTGACCTATTAATGCCATACATTGTACAGATTTTCAAACGATTTTAGCATGATCTCTATTGAAAGTCTATAGAGCTGCCACCGCTGGCCAAACCCTCTCCAGGTCTCCCCCAAGTAATGTGCTCCCCCAGGCCATGCAGAGAGTTTGCAGCGGAGTTTAAGTTCACCTGTCTGCGAGCGCACTCCTCCTCTGTCCTCTATCGCTGCCGAGGCGCCTGTACCCGCGACTCGGTGGCACGTACAGTATGTTATGTAATGCACGGGTGAAGGGTCGTAGGACTCAGGCAGCCTGGCGGCGAGGGAGAGAAGACACCAGAGGGGTGCACCGCCAAACAAATACAGGCGTCCCCGTAACGGCAGCACTCATACTGATCGAATCTGCCAGGAAAATAAGAGTGTATGGGCTCTTAAACATACACAACAGGGTAAGTAAACAGACAAGAGCCTGAAGGACAGTTTTAAACTTACCCCATGTTATGCACCGGGTTTCAATAGCATGAATGTTCTCAGTAATCATTCAAAGCTTCTGATTAGAAAAACCCCATTCAAAGATAAATGACAAAAAATTGATGTAACTAGCGGTATACACGTATCAAGTGCATCCTGGAGCTTTCATTAAAATGTAAAATACAGTATAAAAGAAAAAGGTAAACCTAAAGTGGTCTGGCATGAAAGGTGAACAGCTTTCCAATCACTGGTGGGTGGGACTTGGCACTAACTGAAGCTTAGTAGCTGGGAAAGCCCAAGGCAGTAGGATAAACTAGTCTCCCTCATCAAAGATTTGCAATGCATGAACTTGCAACGGTCTTCCAACGTCAAATAAGTGGTTCCTTAAACCTGTAAAGTAATTAACATCGAGAGAGAAACATTACAGCTGAACCAAAGGCACAAAAGCATGTATCGGAATAGATACAGCAGAAGCGGGATGCTTGGAATGGCAGACCCAAATCTGGGTAGATATTTTTTCCCCTTTTTTAGGGGTCCCAAAACAACATAAAACGGTTTTACAATCGCCTGTGACATGCCCAACAGGTGGCAGCCAATACCCGATCGGCTCACAGGAAGTAGAAAATTTCCTGTATCGTACATCTACCTAGAAATACTACTTGGCTAAAGCAGATGAGCAGAAGCTGTAATGTTACTCTCCTGATGTTTATGTGGTCAAAGAGCTAAAAAAAATAAAAAGGGTCAGTACAGATTGGCAAAGTTGTTTTTGCATCACTAATGTGAACTTGACATACCGGTAATTCTCCAACAATGTTCCCAACCTTTTAGGTTACGGCATGGTTACTCACGCTATGCAAACAAGGAGTGGCACATGCCAAACTACACATGGTAAAATTCATGTGTAGGGCACGGTTTAGAAGTAGAAGGGTAGGACTTGATGTTGCTAACACTACATTTGTCTACCCTCCACGCTTGCAGTGGAGGATGATTCATGCTAGCATTGAAGACCAGTCAGAGACTTGGTGATGGAAGGATTGGGGGATGGATTTAAGGTATTGCTGGTGAAAATGCAGACACAGAGGACCAATGGTGGCGTTTACACTTGTGTTCCATGCCAATTACTGACCAGTAACTCATTCAGCAGACGCTACATCAAGTGTCTCCTGGGTGCCCCATGGTAATTTATCTACAAGAGGTTACCAAGCAAAATAGTTGCCATGGTACCACAGCACCGAATATTAGAAGCAACGCGTGGCATCGTGACACAGCGACTGTTTCCAACATCTGTGAACAAGTTCAAAAATTTAGCTTGAAGAGACTTGTAATGAGATCATGCAAAGAGATGGAACTGCCAAGATGCAGGTTGCACCCACCAAACAGGTCGATGTGCTTGTAGGTCTAGATCCCTCAGACCTTGGGGATTGAAGCAGACTGGAAGACCAGAATATGACCCAGGTCTGTCTTTGTAATGTATTATAAGCTCTTTATTAAGGCATCATCAAACAAAGGTAGGGTACAGCATAACAGGAGGCTAATGCATTGAACAGCAACGTTTTGGGAGGACATCCTCCCTTTCTGAAGCTTGCAATGCCTCTGACACAATAATGAAACATCTACCTTTATATAGTTGGCTCAAAAATAATGAGCCAATTAGAATAGGGGCAGTGACGCTGGGTCGGCCAATCAGAAGCAAGACCGGCAAGATACAAAAGTCAAGATAATGCCTTAATAAAGAGCTTATAATACATTATGAAGACGGTGCTGGGTCATCTTCTGGTCTCCCATCATGCAAAGAGATGACTTGAGCTCAACCAACAATTAGGATTTTTTTTTTATTATGCTAAGATCATGGTGCAGACCAGAACCATGATCTTTGCATAATAAAACTGAAAAAATGTCCTTATTGGTAGTTGAGCTCAAGTCCTTATCCCTTTGCATTGTATTGGTGGAGTACCTTGAAGGACTCGAGCCCCCACTGCAGGCACTCCAATTTGTGTAGCCTGCAGTATCTCTGCATATTTGGTAATGAGACCATCTTATCTCATTACAGATAACAATCCAGGATGTTTGGTGATCAGGCAAGAACAGTGGCTCACTACGATGTCCAACTCTGGCTAAAGATCTTCATCCAAGGCAGAGTATCCAAATTAGGGGCCCGTTTCCACGACATGAGAATTTGTGTGCATTTTCTGCACACAGATTTGCATAGCAATGAATTTCAATGGGCCGGTTTCCACTGTATCCAGAATCCGCATGCAGAAAAGTATCTGGACAGTAGTGCTGTGCTACAGTCTTCACGGTCGGGCGTTTTGTGCGTCTTCACGTATGTCAACAGAGAACACACAAAAAAAAAACCCGAAAAGAAAATGAGCAATTACGCGACCGGAAACAAACATGCAAATTTGCATGCAGATAGTGAAAACGTACCCAAAAAATACAACACAAAACCGTCCGGTTAAGCCTCGGCCCACACTATAATGGAATTGTGTCAGGCATGGTAACTGGGTATGTTGTCCCTGCCTATGGCACAAACCCCTCAGTGTCTCCATTGTATCGAACATGTCATAATATGCATCATGTCAGACTTTCGTTTAGTGTTCAAGATCATCATGAACCTGCTCATGCTCATCACAACGGAGACAGCAGATCCTGCAAGAAATTAACAAAAATGTACCCTCTGCAGTATCTTATAAAGATCAAGCTTTATTAGAGCCGTTTCACACAGGCTTCTGCCGAGCTTTCACTCTGCGCCACGTTCAAACGCCGGCGTTTAGATGCTGGCTTTTGGGAAGCCTTCAAGGCTAGGGATACCTACAATTGTTTCCCAGCGTTTACCATCTCTGAGGGCTTGTTCACACTGCAGGCGTCTTCGGCGCGTGCGGTTTTCAAAAACGCCCACCGACCACGTGGACAATAAATGTCTATGAGTAGGTTCATATCAGCGCGGGTCGTGCGCTGTCCGTTCAGAGAAGCGGTACGTGTACCATTTTTGAGGAGAGTCAATGGAAGGTATAGGAGAAACGCAAAACGCTTACAAAATCGCTTTGTGTACCGATTGTGTTCGCGTTTTTAAAAATAAATACATTGTATTTATTCTTTTCCGGCTCAAAGAGTTTTGTGAATTACAAAACCGCTCGGGAAAAATGCTTAGAAAACCGCTAAGCACAAAAACGAATCGCCCACCCAAGCACCCGGAATCTGAAAAAAAAAAAAAAGCCTCAAAAAAAGTCCATGGACACGCGAGCCGAACGCAATGTGAACAAGGCCTGAAAGCTGCATGTTGCTTTCGAGAGGAGACGCAACGCGGGGATCTACTGCCCGGCTTTCATGAGCCTGCAAAAGCCAGCTCTAAATGCTCCTATTCACTTGAATGTGACCGTGGTAGATCCCCAAAAAAGCGGTACCGAAACGCCACAAAAACGCCCGTATGAACCAGTCCTTAGTCACAAATGTTAAATTCCACATAAAGGATCATTATTGCAAAAAAAAGGTAACATTATACACATGTATATAAGAAGTATATTTTTTCCCAGAATAAAATGCACTAGGAATTACTTTTCTCCTATGATCCTGTTGCTTACGGTGGGCAGTGAAAAGCTGACAGATCTGGCAAGTTTTGGAGTCCATCTCCTCATGGGGGATTCTCAGAGTTATCCTTATTTTTAAAAACACTTACTGGACAGCTTACTGAATTTGCATAGCTAGGGCTTGATTCACAAAAGGGTGATAACTGAGTTATCACGCCTAAAAGCTTAGCACCCTAGTTTGCACGTGCAAAGCTTTTAGGCGAGATAACTCCGTTATCACCCTTTTGTGAATCAAGCCCTTAGTGTGCACATCATTGGAAAACTTGGAACTATGGAAACTTTCATACTCGCGATGCATTGTGCTGTAATTAGTCAAATCGCCACAATCCCGTCAGAAGCCTTCTGTTGGTTACCACATGATTAGTGGCTACCGCATGGATTAGGCAGTAATTTAAGTCTATGGCGACGCAGTGTGTGTAAACAGCAGAGACCGGTGGGACATGCCAAACAGACGGAAATCCCGATGACATACTTCCTGTGCCGCAGGTATGTCACTGAACAGGGGCGGGCCTATGCATAGGACCCTGTTGGTGCACTCTGAAGCACGGTCATATGAAGTATAATTTTGTGCAGTGTGGCGATCCCGTGGCAGGCTCCCCTGCTGTGGGATCATGTATAAATGCAGCCTAAAGGGAAAAAATTAAAATACCCCATGATGAGATGGACTAGTCCAAAACCTGTCATATCTGTCAGATTTGTGATACTTCTGTAAGCGACAGGAACATCGTTGATAAAGTAATTTACAGTGCCTTTTAATCTGTGAGAAATGTACTTCTTGTAACATTTTAAATACATATGTGCAAACACTCTATACTGTATTTTTTGGACTATAAGACTCACTTTTTCTCCTCAAAAAGTGTGTGTGTGTGTGTTGGGGGGGCAGAGGGGGGGGGCAGTCACTGCGTCTAATAGTCCAAATGCACAGAGTACCTGACTTGTGAACACCTGCCAATCCGAACCTCCAACCTGCTGCATTGTTGGGGACTCCCTGTACTCTGTCCATGCAGAGGACGACAGAGGCAGGCACATTGGGGACACGCGGGACAGTGGAGGACACAGAGAGACACAATAGATACAAAGGGGGCATAATTCACAAGTTGCCCCTTCACCATGGATGTGCCAGGTTTAGTATATATATATTTTTCCCCTGGTTTTTGTCTTCTAAACCTAGGTGCGTCTTATGGTCAGGAGCATCATATAGTCCAAAAAATACAGTGATTGTATACATTATTGGTCCTTTAAAAACACGTAGGCTACATTACTCAAAAATGTATCTGAAATTAATATACAAAGATAATCAAACAGCGTCTCAATAGAGAAATACGGATCTATTGTAAATGGACATGTACAAACAAATTCTATACAGAACACGAGATCCGTCAGATGTCCATTTAGCCACTGCTCTCCAATGCAAGAGATGGACTGTTTTTTTTTCTTTAGACAAGTTTTAAGCCACCTTATATTTGTTTGCATTGTTCACATTACTCAGAAGAATTGTGCAAATATTACCGTGGAATCCTCTCCCCCTGCCACGGTCGAGGAGCGAGCTCTTCCGGTTGGACTGGTTGGCTGTTAAAGGACAACGTGAGCATTAAGTATTACAGCCTTTGTGGTAAGTGCCGTGTGCTCGGGTAAGATTAGAAAGTGAAGGAATCACACCAAAAGGTGAAATTAAAGCCAGTTCCACCCAGAACTAGAGCAACATCTGTGCCGTGGCTGGAAAGCTAGATTACGTGCCTGCTTCTTAAGCTACGTACACACAGGAAGATGAACGATTGTTCCACGATCTATCTTTCAAGATATCCACGCAATGGGACGTCAACATTAAAAGACTAGACTAGTAGAAGACTACGAACGATACAGCAAACGGTGGTGGATATAGGTGAAGTGCCTACATACACTACAGACTTTGCGGACACAATCGTTCATAGTTCTGTACACACTGCTGACTGAACGATGATCTGCTGAAGCAATCCCTCATGGTGGCCATTTGAAACACACGAGAATAGTCGTAGATCATTCACCTAAACCGTTGTTTTTTTCTCAAGGTTATCTGTACAATCAGTTCATTGTTTGGATAATTTGTTCCCCATGTGTACGAGCCTATACAGCTCTCAAGGACTAAAAGCGAGGACATCTTCACACCAGAAGGTCCATCTCTGGCCAACCTCAGCAGCCACAGCCCTTGATGGATCTCCCATAATGCAGAGGAAAAGGTGTGCTCATTCCAGAGGCAGGCTGGATGGCACCATTCTGGCATTGCAGGAAGGGCCAGAGATACAAAGGAGGTAACAAGCTATCTAAGATAGGATTAGCTCTGGGTGGAACGGTCCTTTAAAAATTCACAGATTAGTATTAATTATATAAGTGAGTAATTTGGTCAGATTATCATTGGTGAAGTTGATTTTCCAAGAATCACAATTTAAGTCGAAATAAAATTTACGTATCATAAAATCTTATATACTGTACTTCAGTGCAACAAATCCTGTTGCAGTTAATAGGTTAAATTCACTTCCTCTTACAGTTGATATTCCCCCCAAATTTTTTTTTTTAACCTAGCAAGAGTAATCAACTCCTATTCGCCTTATTAAAGGACCAGTCTAGCGAAAAAAGTAAGCAGTTAAAATCTAACAGAACTGACAGGTTTTGGACAAGTCCATCTCCGCATGGGACATTCTCAGGGTTTTCTTTTTTTCTCAAAAGCATTTCTGAACGGCAGTTGCCAAGTTTTGACAAAATACTGTGCAAGTGAGTAGGGAGGCTGGCTGGCATCTTACTATTTTGGCAATTCGGAAATGCAGTTCAGGAAATGCTTTTGAAAAGAAAACCCCCATGAGGAGATGGACTAGCCCAAAACCTGTTGGTTCCGTCAGATTTTAATTGCTTACTTTTTTGGCTGGAGTTGTCCTTTAATGCCTAAGCCCATGTAAAAAAATCTAATAGAAAAAAAACCCCAAACAAAAAACGACATCTACACGAAGGTCTATTATATGGTATCTCTTAGAATTATTTAAATTCTGGGTTAAGAAGCCCTCAAGTGGGGTTTAGATGATGTACGTCCCAAAACGTGTTTCTTATGAGTTCCTGGAAAGTGTAGAAGAGTATAATCATGTTGTGGTGAAACATGAGCGAGTGAGACGTGAGTGATGGCAACCGCTAATGAGTGACTAGTGACACTGTCATTTCACAACATGGCCTATTTAAAACATCAAGCTTTCAAACCAAGTCGCTACTGGCAGCAGATGGGCGTGTAAGTGATGACCAGAGCATGAATGGACGAAACTAGTCGGGAGGTTCTAGGGCTTCTTAATGTCCCAAAGAGGAATCCATAAAACATATTGATGATTGACGGTACAATTTCCTGTAGGAGTGTGACAGTGGCCTCAATTCACTAAGCTTATCTCCTGTCTTTAATCACGTTTCTAGAGTTATCACCATGGTGATCAGGCATGTCATATTCTGGAAACATCGTACCTCAGGCAAACCTAAAGTTATCTCTTCTGTCTTTAAGTTAACTCTTCAATCGTTAAAATAACTCCAGAATTCTAAAGTTAAAGACAGGCTGTTAATTAACTACGCGTAAAAATAACTACAGAGGAGGTAACTTAACTACAGAGGAGGTAACTTAACTACAGAGGAGGTAACTTAACTACAGAGGAGGTAACTTAACTACAGAGGAGGTAACTTAACTACAGAGGAGGTAACTTAACTACAGAGGAGGTAACTTAACTACAGAGGAGGTAACTTAACTACAGAGGAGGTAACTTAACTACAGAGGAGGTAACTTAACTACAGAGGAGGTAACTTAACTACAGAGGAGGTAACTTAAGGAATGAAGAGATCCGATAACTCTCTCACTGTGTGGAGGTAAGTTTTTTCTTGCCTTATCTCCAGCATGATCTTAGTGAATTGAGGCCAGTATCAATTACCTGGAGCAACAGGACTGGATTTCTTATTAAGAAAATTAGACCTGCGTCTATAGCTGCTGATGACTATTACTACTGTACATGGAGAGACAGGACAAAAGATGACCAGTAAGCAAGAAATTATCCTAATATACAAATAACCACTAATCTAAGGAGAGAAAAACTAACCCAATCAAAGCCATTAACTGCGGATCAACTAGCCTACAGTTAAAGGATACCCAAGGTGACATGATGAGCTAAACACGTACAGTGCTAGGCATACAGATAACTAGCTGTGTTCTTTTCTTTTTCTGCCTGAAAGAGTTAACATTTGGGTGTGCAAGTGACAGTTTCTTTAAATTGGGACTTTAGTCAGATGATGGCATAATCCTCATTGACAAGGAATTAAAGCCATAAACCACTTTCCTGGCTTTAGAGAGTAGGATATAGGTAAAGGTCAATAGTTTCTATATTTTAGCTTCTAGGACGCTGAAAGACTGTCAGCATAAGAGAAAATACAACATTAAACATGGTTTCTTAGCTGATACACATAAATAATAAATACATAATATTTAATAAATAAAGCTAGAGGCAGGGGCATAACTATAAGGGATCAGCCCCCGTGAGGGCAAGAAGGCCCAGGGCTGTGGAGGCCCTCTACTACTAACCTTCCCTTTATGGGATACAAGGGTCCATCCTGCAGATAAGAGGTTTTTGTGGCTACGCTTGTTATGGGTGTGAAGATTAATTAAAAGTCGTATGCTTTATGCCTTTTAATAAGCACATTGGTTCCATCAGAGGTGTCGGCGTCACAATACGGGATTATAATGGACGCCAAGTTGCAGTCGCTCCAATTTATCACTTCATACAAGCTGTCATCCTGTAGCAAATGATCAGAGCTTTCTCGGAAAGTCCAGCCATCTCCCTTCATTTTTCCCTGCACAATTTTATGGTTCCAGCGTTAGACTGTCTACAAGAAGAATCTTCAGCTCTGTCAGCGCGAGTCCCGGCAGCTTTGTAAATCATCGCCAGTCACAGCGTTTCAGCCTCCTTCAGCGGATGCCCAGCTTCTTCCACAAAAGATTTATGAGGCTGGTCCGGCCATCGTAATTACGGATAAAGTTTCAGTCTTTATCAGAGTTAAACGACATCTGAGGTGAAATTAAACTAATGAGAAACAATTGCATCTATCCTCCTACTCCTAAGATTGACTTTTTTTTCTTTTTTTTTTTTTTAAGATATCCCACCGTTTTATTTTATATTTGAATCTAAGTTTTGAAGAGGAGCGGTCAAGCCATACTATCTCAGAAAAAAAAAATCCACTTACATAAGTAGATAAATACTTGCTCTACTTATATAACATATGTATTCCACTGTCCACAGTTAGATTTGTTATTTTTCTACACTAAAAAAAGTAATCCTTAGCACTTCCCATTTTATCTGTGGCTATTTTGAAGCCAATCCTGATGTCATTTCCTCCCTTACTCGCCTCTGCCTGATTGTGTATGCATTGCCCGCCCTTCACTATAGAAAGTGCATAGTCTCAGCATGAGAAATATTGACCAGACAGGAACAGAGGTGTGGGAGGGGAAAAGAGGAGGGAAAGATGCTTCAGCCATTCCGGCTGCATTAGTTAAGTCTGAGGAGAAGTAAAGTAGCAAAAAACAAAAACAAAAACCAGCATACCCTGTAACTTCCTTTTTGTGTACCAAATTTTGTGTGTACCAAATAAGAGTCAGGTGCTGACTCTTATTTGGTCATCTGTGGAATGATCATTTATCAACAAGAAAAGTAATAGTGATTTTAACGTTTGGATTGCCTGGTTTGTATCATTACTTGTTTACAAGATAAAAATAAAGAATTGATTTTTGCCTTTATGTCTGACAGTTACAGTTTAAGCGTTTACTGCTTCATTGTCTCAAAGGCCCCATTCACACTTAGAAGCGCGGCAAAACGCTGGCGATTTTTACCGGCATTTTGCGGTAGAGATTTTTCTGCAATTTCACACGGGAAGAAAAAAAAAAAAAAAATCACTGGACAGTGCAGTGATTTCTCCGTGATCGCGTTTAGGCCCGGTTCACATTAGCGTTCGCTATCAGGATTTTCCGGATCGGATCCGGAACGCATACTGTACAAACGGAACGTACGTAATGTCTATGCGGACGTTCACACGCGTCCGTTCCGTACGTACCGGAGCCGGATCGGATTCGGACTCCGGACTCTTTTCCAACATGCGCTATTTTTTGGGTCCGGATCTCCGGCCCACGCTTCCTGACCGGAGCCTGACAGCACCATCAGGCACACAGAAACCAATGGGGAACGGAAGGCACAGAACACACTGCCTACAAAAACCTGACATTCTACCCCACTTCCTATGCGTATCCAAGCGGCCATTTCGGATGGGGACACATGGGCCAAGCATGTCTGGAGTGGAGCAGCAGTGACAGACGTGCTGGAGCTGTTTTGGTAGAATGTCGGAGGTGGAGGTGAGGCCTACAGCGGAGGAACCTGATTCTACAGGTGCACCAGGTGCACCTTCTGCTGACCCCAACATTTTATTTAATTTCGCTATTTTTTGCCCACGGATCCTGATGGCAGCCTGATGCATGCCTGATGCAAACGGACCGGATCCTGATCGGAACCGTACGGTTCTGATCAGGATCAGGTCCTGATGCGATCAGGATCCGGTCCGTTTGCAAGGCAAAACGCAAGTGTGAATGGGGCCAGAGCTTCTATAGCACTGAAACCCGATCGCCGGGAAATCGCCTGAAAATGGTGCAGGCTACGCGTTTGCGTTTCTCGATTTTAGGTGATTTGCGCAAATCGCCCAAGTAAGAACGGGCCCATAGGGTTTTATTACACTAGCGCTTTCACAAGCACTATCGTTTTGCTGAAATCGCCGGTTAAACGCTCAAGTGTGAATGGTGTCTCAATGACACTTTCAGTATCCAGAGCTTAAATCTATGAACAATTGACACTTTCTATCTCAGAAGTCATTTACTGCAAGGAAAGTGTTTTATGGCTGTAATTTCTTATCAGTGAGTTACGCTACAGTCCGACTCGGTCCAGACCCAGACAGAAACTGTCACTTGCATACCTGATTAACTCTTTCAGGCAGAGAAAGAAAAAAAGGAAACCAGCCTAGTTATTAGTGTGCTAGGCACCGTACATACACAGGTCTATCTCACGCCACCTCGACTGTAGCCATATTTGTGCACTCTTAGCACAAGAAAAAAACAAAAAAGGTTGACTGCTATACACAATATGTTTTTTAGTTGCACTAAAGTCTATCGAGTAAACCTATAGTAAATGTGTCGCTCCTAAATGTGGGGCACCCATCTTCTTAAGCTAATGCACTATACAATTTCCACAACTTTTTTCGATCTAATGACCAGACAAATAAAAATCGGTGCTCTCAAGATGCAGCAGGAAGCTGGTCAGTCAGCAGGATGTGGAGACAGTCCGAGAAGCTTCATTCCCCGCTGTGGTAAGGAACGAGTTAGCAGCTCTTATGATCAACGTCATCTGTTCTAAGAGTGGACCATTCCGGTTGCTAAGGCAACATCAGTGCAATAAACATCGAAGGGGACACGTTATAGCGCACTAATTCAGCTGACCAGCTATCTTCCTGCCAAGCCTGATAAATGTGTCAGAAGAAATCTGTGTCTTTGGCGATCATGCAGGAAAGTGATAAATGAAGCAGGTCTGTAAATGTCAGAAGGGTGATGAGATAACACCAGGGAGCGCGAGCCGGAAAATTAATATCCACAATGACTGAGGTTCTACTTAATCCTTTAAAGCTGAACACCGGTGTCAAAGATTACCCAACACTGATTAGTTACAACCAGTAATTAAGCCTAATTCACAGGTGTCGAACTCCAAGCCTGGAGGGCCAGATCCATGCCAGTGTTTAGGATGGAGTGAGAAAGAGAGGAAGGTGTTCTACCTGATGGACCGCACCTTCCCTGATTCAGACCCAATTCATTTGAGCTGTATCAAAAATGTGTGAGGATCTCGGCCCTCGTAGGACCGGTTTGACATACCTGGATAATCCGGCATGACCTTCAGTAAAAACTTGAACCCTGATTCACGGATCTACGGTAAGATTGCCCATTACTACCGATGAGCACATTGCAGACGTTGCCTAATTTGTGGAACAGTCCTTACCAAAGTAACATAAGTGTGGCTATAGTAACGCGTGGTACACTCTTACCGTAGCTTTATGAATAAGAGCCCAGTTTCCCTGCTCTATATTGGCCATCCCAGTTGCTTTTGTCCCCGAGTAGAAAACATTCAGGAAACCCTACTGGGGGTGGGAGGAAACACTGATTACAGTTGCATGGAATCTTACCAAAGCAACACCTTTCTGCTATGTTTGCTCACCCTTCTCAGCTGTAGTTCGTGACCAATAGACAACAGGGGGAGCTATGGCAATGCAGCATTCAATGACCTATCCGTAATCCCTACAGTGATCTAATAGTTCCCAGGCAAGAGTTACACATATACCACCTAGTATCACAGTTTCACAGTTATGGTTTGCTGATCACTGACTATTTTCACTATTCTACAGCTTTAATATTAGCTTTAGCGTTCATCCCCATTGATGCAAAAATGTGCTTTCTGGGTGCCTTGATGAAAGCCCAGTGATTTGGTGAAACAAGTAGGTGGGGAGGAAGCGGAACCGGGGGGGGGGGGGGACACACCTCAGGACAGCACAAGCTTATGTTTACAGCTGCACATCACAAAATCCGCCAGCGGGATCCCAGCATCGGCAGACACGTCACAACACCGGATGCCTAAGACGCAATGTGCTGTGCATTCAGGAAGGAGTGGTGAGATCTGTGCTTGTCACCTTGGCCATATGTTCATACACTGTCACACAGCATCTAGCCAATACTGGACAATCAGTTAAAACTAAGGGCCCATTCACGCTAGAAAACGCTAACGCAAAACGCTGA
This sequence comes from Hyperolius riggenbachi, assembly GCF_040937935.1. Taxonomy (NCBI): domain Eukaryota; kingdom Metazoa; phylum Chordata; class Amphibia; order Anura; family Hyperoliidae; genus Hyperolius; species Hyperolius riggenbachi. Next base: position 637,430,899 of record NC_090646.1, read on the forward strand.
GCGTTTTTCTGGCGTTTTTTCCTAGCGATTTTTCACTGTATAGAGGGCGTTTTTCCAGTGATTAGCGTTTTGCTATTTCTAGTTCAATTCAAATACTTTTAGTGAATCGCTAATCGCTCCAGAATCACTCAGAAAACGCTGCATGCAACGCGTTTGCGTTTCAGCAAATCGATAAACGCTTAGGGCCCGTTCTCACCTGAGCGGGAATCGCGCGATTCCCACTCACGGCAAACCGCTAGCGGTTCTGCAAGAACCGCTACACAATGTAGCGAGTGGCAGTGTTCGCCCTGCCGCGGTTGCGGATAGAGATAACCGCAACCGCGCTGCATGCAACGGTTTGCCGGCGACGAGCATTCCGCGATTTGCGATCATGATTAGTGTGCATAGCACGCTAATCGCGTTCGCTACAAAACCGCCGCAGTGTCCAGTGATTTTTCCGCGCTAATTGCGGGAAAATCACTCCCGCAAAACGCCGGCGGTTATCGCCGGCGTTCTGCGGTTTTACGTGTGAACGGGCCCTTAGATGAGAACACTTCCATACAGTTTCATTGTGCACACGTTTTTCCAATCGCTAGAGATTTTCAGCAAAGCTGAAATCGCTCTGAAAACGCTCAAGTGTGAATGGGCCCTAAATGCTGGCCAGCAGGTGTGCATGTGTGTGATGACTAGGGTCAGTCCAACTAGTTAGGCTATTGTGGGCTATTAATGTTAGGCTATCCTGAGGTCCCCTTGATTCATGTTTTTTGGAGGTCTGGGTTCACCCTCCACAGTATACTCTGTAACCTTGACCGATTTGCAATAAATACCCTATTTTATCAAGGTTTTCAGCACCAAACGCTTTATTTTTTTCAAATGTACAATAAGGAGACCCCGTTCTGTGTGGCTGCAATGCTCTACAGCAGCTTTGCAGCCTTGGCACCCATAGAGTGACCGAAGACCAATCATTTTGATCGCTGATCACGTGACTGCCACAGGTCTAATAAAAGGCAAAGTATATATAAAAAAAAAAAAAAAGTGCATTGTTTCATCCACTCCATGCCATCATCAGAACAGTAAATCTGCCTTTGTCTAACCATACTGATGTCCAGATGCTGCTTCTTTACAAGTTTTGAGAACGTACATTTCTGTTATGTAGGAAGTAATCAAACTTAGTAGCATGCATCAGTAAGAGACTCCGTTTCGAGGAAAGACCCAAACCACCAAGAGTTGAAGAAACATTTGGTTGCCTTTTTCCTGGTTAAAAAGTACAAAGCAAACTTTTTTCTTCTTCTCGTCACCTATCAGTTTTGGTTTTAACCACAGGAAAAAGCAACCGAGAAAGGAGGGACAACGAGAAAGATTTATAGAAGCGAGATTTACCAGTGCCAGATGCGCTTGTTCGGCTACCCCATCAGTCACGCTGCAAGACCGCAGCCTGGTGGACGGCTCTCTTTGCTGAAAAGACATGGAGGAAACTGTCAGTTTACGACTTGGGTGTCAACACTGGCGACATCCAATACCGACACAGAAGTTTTCATTCGTTTTCAATATATTTACACCACCAAACCCCTGACATCAAAGAAAAATGAATGAAACACGTAAATAAAAAATTACATTTTCAAAAATATTCACCAAATGGGAGGGAGGCGGTGGTGGTGTTACCTTATGTCGTTCCCAAGCGGTTTGCTGCGGTGGAGAAAAAAACGTGGTGTCTGAGGTTAGTAGGTTATCATCCCTGGGTCAGAAGAGTGATTCAGCGCAGAAATGGCAGATTACAGAAACCCAGCAACACAAAGGGGTTTCATTTATCAGAGAGAGGTCAGAAGCCAAATGTTGGGTTGACCATCGTAAGTAAATGAAAGGGAGAAACTGATTGGCTGCTACAGCTGGGACAACTTCCTATTAGAGACTTTAGTTTTTTTTTTTTTTTTTTTACAACAGACTGAAGTCAAAGCGGAATGTTTTGTGTTAATCCTGTTTCTAAGGTTACTGTGTAATAGAGCTTGAAAAAGTGGCCAACTGGAACTTCCCAATGTTTTGTGCAGTCTAGACTGAAGAGAAACCTGCTTCACAGCTGAATTATGAGAAGGTCATGTTAGCAGGAAGAACAGCTTACAAACCACACCCCACAATGCAGCTGTGAAGAACTTCCTGTAATTCTCAGTCTAGGCTATGCGGAATGGCGACTTCCTGTCCATCACTTTCAAGCAAACCTATCTGCATTGGAACAGAGAAACCAAGCAGCTCAGGGTGACCCAAACCACTAGGAATGTATAGGGGGATAAAAGAGACCAAAAAGCCCTCCTACTAATAAGCAATGCTTGGTGGAATTTGCCTTCTTAAAACAGAAGGAAATTTGCAGTAATTAAGCTATAAGTTAACATTTGTGGATACCCATAGTGCACCACTACTGAATATGCAAATTATCCCTTTTCGCCCTTGTAAGCCAGGCAAGCATCCAGAACCGCTGGTGTATAGCAAGCCTATAGCTTTAGATATTACACAGCCACACCAACCCCACATGTAGACAGCCTGTTTTGGGCTGTTGGCCCTCAGTACACGATTTGGTATATAAAAACTAAACAGAATATAATATTACGCTAATGCTACAGAATCACTTAAATAAGGCGCAGCAAAGTGCTATCAGAAATAATCACTGCAGTGCAGTAAAAAAAAAAAAAAAAAAAATAGATCTGTTGCTTTGAGTTGGTGTACTAACACCATGCATTTACAGCACATTTCAAGTCACAAAAATGAAGCTGTACGCCTAGGCCGACATCTCCCTTACAATGCGCTCCACCTCACACTCTCCATCTTCCGACACTTCCGCCTTCACAGTGGAAGTTCCCGTTTAGAATGCGGAGGTGTTGGAAGATGAAGAGTGGCATAAAGCGCATTAGGTAATGGCAGCCTAGGTGAATTTCCACTCCCCCACCACTCCAAGCTTCGAGGCAATTTTGCTTTTCATGAAATCAATGAAGCGCATCCTTGCTGCTAAACAAGGGCTTTTGATGGATGCTGAAGTCATGTTTAGGAACAAGTCATCTGTTCTGGTCAAACATCCATGCTTGCTCCCTAGTCAAAGCCACATTAGGCAGGTAAGGCCTCACTATCAGATTAGTTTCATAGTGAACACTCTGAACCACAAATCTGTTTTTGTGACTTCTGTTTAATTGCTCTGCAAAGGGAAAGTGAATGTAATATTTTAATTGGACACATTTTTCTATTGCCTTTACAACAGGTTGTCCTAGGGAGTCTGGGGTGCACTGGTACACTGTCCCCAGATCACTCTACACCGCTAGCCCTGGAAAGGATCACTCCACATCCACGCAATATGCGGCATGTCAAATGAATAGATTTGCCATCAAAGGAGGAGGGTTTTTTCTTTTTTGGGGGGGGGGGGGGGGGGGGGGGAGAACGATAATTGCAATTGGTTAAGTGGAGGTTGAGGGGTTCTAAAGTAAGCTGTACATATATATTTAACCCTTACAGGGCAACTGAATCGAGAGTAATATGGAGGCTACCATATTTATGTCCTTTAAAGCAATACCAGTTGCCTGGCAGCCCTGCTGATCCTCTGCCTTTAATACTTTTAGCCATAAACCCTGAACAAGCATGCAGCAGATCAGGTGTTTCTGACAGTCAGATCTGACAATATTAGCTGAATGCTTGTTTCTGGTGTTATTCAGACACTACTGCAGCTAAATAAATCAGCAGGGCTGCCAGGCGACTGGTATGGTTTAAAACATGCATGGGCAAACTCGGCCCTCCAGCTGTTACGGAACTACAAGCCCCATAATGCATTTGCCTTTATGAGTCATGACTGTGGCTGTCAGACTTCTGCAATGCATTGTGGGACTTGTAGTTCCTTAACAGCTGTAGGGCCGAGTTTGCCCATGCCTGGTTTAAAAGGAAAGAAATATGGCAGCCTCCATATACCTCACACTTCAGTTGTCCTTTAAGTTTATTGAGAACCAATAAGATCACTTTGGCTCAAAATATATGAAGCTTAAAGGGAACCTAAACTGAGAGGAATATGGAAGTTTCCGTTTAAACAATACCAGTTGCCTGGCAGACCTGCTGATCTCTTTTGCTGCAGTAGTAGCTGAATCAGACCTGAAACAAGCATGGAGCAATCCAGTCTGACTTCAGTCAGAGCACCTGATCTGCATGCTTGTTCAGGGGCTGTGGCTGAAAGTATTAGAGACACAGGATCAGCAGAAGAGTCAGGCAACTGGTATTATTTTAAAATGAAAAATCCATACCCTTCTCAGTTTAGGTTCCCTTTAATGCCAAAAGGTAAGGATTTCTGCCATGTAAAATTCAGTGTCACAAAAGAGGACTGCAAAAAATACATAAAACACTTAAAGAGACTCTGTAACGTCAAAAGATCCCCTGGGGGGTACTCACCTCGGGTGGGGGAAGCCTCCGGATCCTAATGAGGCTTCTCACGCCGTCCTGCGTCCCTCAGGGGTCTCGCTGCAGCCCTCCGAGAAAGACGACGTCAATATTTACCTTCCCGGCTCCTGCGCAGGCGCTCTGACGGCTGTCGGCTCAGAAGTAGGCGGAAATACCTGATCGCCGTCGGGTCTGCTCTACTGCGCAGGCGCAAGTCTCCGGCGCCTGCGCAATAGAGCGGACCCGACTGAGATCGGGTATTTTCGTCTACTTCGGAGCCGAGAGCAGCCACAGCGCCCCCACTGGAGCCTGCAAAGGTAAATATTGAACTGACAGTCGGGTCTGTCGCCGGCTGTTCGGAGGGCTGCAGCGAGACCCCCGTGGGACAGAGGGTGGCGTGGGAAGCCTCATTAGGATCCCGAGGCTTCCCCCACCCGAGGTGAGTACCCCCCAGGGGATCTTTTTGATGTTACAGAGTCTCTTTAATGTTCAAAGAGCTAAAACAGACGTTCCACCTCTGATCATTTTATGTGGACAGTTAATATGCTTTGTGCACAATAACTGCACTGACACTGTGGTATGGAGAGGGGAGAGGGACAAGAACCAGAAACATAGTATCCAGTTGAACGTCTCCAGCCTATATGATCGCTGAACTAGGGAGATTTGTGCAGACATCAAACTGATGGCTAAAATGATCCTGAACAAACATTTTAGTGGTCATCTATTGATGCCTTCATGTATTTGCATTAGCGTGACAAATGCAGAGAGACTGAAAAACTCTGTACTCAAAAAAATGTCCCCTGGGGGGTACTTACCTTGGGAGGGGGAAGCTTCAGGGTCCCAATGAGGCTTCCCCCTCCCCTGTAGCTGCAGGCAATCCAGCGCTGGCTCCTCTGAAGCGTCCCGCAATCCTGTCTTGACAAGCCTGAAAAGGCTTGCTATATTTACCTTCCCTGGCTCCAGCAGGGGCGCTGTTGCGGCTCTCAGCAGCAGAAAAAAACGGAAATAGCTGATCTCCGTCAGGTCTGCTCTACTAGGCAGGTACAGGAGACTGGCGCCTGCGCAGTAGAGGACCTACAGTGATCGCTATTTCCACCTATCTCCGAGCCAATACTGCGCCTGCCCTGGAGCCAGGAAGGCAAATATTTACATCCCCGCTGCTCGGAGGGGCACAGCGAGATCGCCGTGGGACACAGGAGGACAGGGGAAGCCTTGATAGGATCCGGAGGCTTCCCCCACCCGGGGTGAGTACCCCCCAGGGGAACTTTTTTTTTTACTTACAGGTTTTCTTGAAGGGACCACTAGCACAAAAAATTATAAAATGTAATATACAAAGTGTTCAAGACAGAGAATGAGTGCAGTAATATCAATGCCTGATACTTACAAGGAATAGATCACGATTGGGCAGCAGAGCCCATCTTCTTCACTTCAAGGACCACTATAGTGAAAAATGTTCAAATGTAAAATACATGTAAACACATACAAATAAGAAGTACATTTCTTCAAGAGTAAAATGAGCCATAAATTACTTTTCTCCTATGGTGATGTCACCTACAGTAGGTAGTAGAAATCGTATAGAACTGACAGGTTTTGGACTAGTCCATCTCCTCATAGGGGATGCTTAGTATTCCCTTTATTCTTTACAAAAGCACTCCCTGCAAAGGATCTGTAAAAAGGTGCAGGCTGGCCTCCCTTGCCTGTTTGTCCACTATTTTGGCAGTTGAACTGAGCAACTAACCATGTAGTATGTGCTTTGAGAATACAAAACACCCTAAAAACAAAAGAACAGGATGAGATGGACTAATCACAAACCTGCCAGATCTGTTAGATTTTTACTACTTACTGTAAGTGACGGGACATAGGAGAAAAGTCATTTCTGACTAATTTTACTCTTGAAGTAACATATTTCTTATTTGTATGTGTTTAAATGCATTTTACATTTAAAATTGATTGTGATAGTGGTCCTTGAAGTGAGGAAAAGGGGCTCTGCTGCCCAATCATTCTCTATTCCTTATAAGTATCAGGCATTGATATTACAACACTCATTCATTGTATGTGCCAGCAGCCACTAGCTAGCAGTGAGATCCGAGTATTCGTACACTCTTGGGATACCCTGGTGAAGCCTGGCAGTTGGTTGTGTGTCCTCTTGGGTGTTGTGATGGCACAAAATGCCGATTATATGAAGCCAAGCAGACAATGGGTACTGGACCCAGGACTGCAGCACTGCAAGACAGTCATGCTAACTAGCGATAGTCAATGACATGCTAATAATCCAGTGTATATGCAAATCTAATGTAAAATTGTGTGCAGCTCGGCAGGGCCACCATCAGAAATTTTCGAGCCCCATACTGGGCAAACCTACTGCAGTCCCCCCCCCCCCCCCTCCCTCAAAGGGCAAATCACAATCTTTGAAGCCTAAACACACTAATGTCCGTCTGACCGCTTTTCCTATGCTCTCATGGCTGGGAGCATTCTGCATAGGCTCAGTTCATTAAGGTGTAACCGCGCAGAGCGCTCCCAGCTATGGGCATGAGCATGATGGAGGAGGCACGTGGCCCAGAACAGTGCATGCGCAGTGCCCCGCAACAAAGCTGGATTGTGTGGACTTCACAGGAGCACAATGTATTGAACTGGAAGGGTATAGAGCACATGTGTCAAACTCCAGGCCTGGAGGGCCAGATCCATGCCAGTGTTTAGGATGGACTGAGAAAGTGAGGAATGTGTTCTACCTGACGGACCACACCTTTCCTGATTCAGACCCATCAATTAGTTTGAGCTGTGTCAATGTGTGAGGATCTTGGCCCTCGAAGGACCGGTTTGACATTCCTGGTATAGAGGGAGCGGAGTGACCACAGTGGGCTGAAAGGAGCTCCACGTAAGTAAAAATCCTTTTCTACCCACATTCATCCCAGGTTCACTTTAACCACTAACTGACTAAGTTAACTCCTGGATAAGCCTCCCGCCACCTTATCACATTAATGGGCAGCTAATGTGTGGCACGGTTTGCTGAGCCCCAGATTCACTGTGATGCCCTTAAGGCGGGTCCTGCAGCTTGAATCGGGCCAGTGAAGGAAAAAAAAAATGGTGAGGAAGTGGATTTTGATTGGCCTGATTCCAATCTGCATACGATTTGCATGCAAGCTCGAATTATTCATGACTCACTGACCAATAAGTCACTGACCATGAAAATTCCTCAACAGTTACACAGTTCGCAAGGCTGCATCTAATTCCCTGATAACTGCTTAAAAGGAACCTGAAGTGAGAGGGATATGGAGGCTGCCATTTTTATTTCCTTTTAAACAATACCAGTGGCCTGGCAGCCCTGTTGATCTATTTGCCTGCAGTAGTGTCTGAATCACACACTGAAACAAGCATGCGGCTAACCTTGTCAGATTTTTGTCAGAAACATCTGATCTGCATGCTTGTTCAGGGTCTACAGCTTAAAGTATTCTTGGCAGAGGATTAACAGGACAGCCAGGTAATGTGCATTGTTTAAAATTAATCAAAGGATATCTGAGGCAAAATAAATAAACTGGCTTATCTGGGGCTTCTTCCAGCCCCTAGTGGTCACTCTGTCCCTCCCCGCAGACCTGGGGGAGGAGTCTTCTCATGCACGGGCGTGCATTGGTGTCATCAGGTGCCTCTGTGATACTACGGTGAGTGAAGTGAAGACCAAGGCTGCAGCGAGTGACAGAGTGATCACTAGGGTCTGGAAGAAGCCCCAGGTAAGTACAGCTAGTATATTTAATCTGCCTTGGATATCATTTAAATAGGTCAGCCTACATATCTCTCTCACTTCAGGTATGGAAGGTATAAGGAGAACACGTTCTCGGAAGGGATAATGGCGGGAAATTGCCTGGGTGTCATGACAATCACTTGGCTTCAGTTGCTTCTGCATCCCGGACCTTGGGGAATTTACCAAAAGCAATTGGTTTATCCAAATAGGGTAAGGGGATGTGGGCCAGTGTGGAAGGATTGGGGTAAGGCTTAGATTTTTTGGGGGTGTTTAAAATTAAGAGTTTTATTTTGTTTCATCTATTAAATAAATTAGGCTAGTGGAAATGAACTGACTGAAAAGGAAGAGCTTCTGAGACACAGCAGGGCAAGTCCTCAAAGTTGAACCCCCAGATTTCTAATTAGGGATAATGTGTTGACACAGAGCTAATTGTAGGTTAGGTAGTCGCTGTACAGAGAAGAAAAGGCAACAAGGGCAGTTCCAGTACTTACAATCAGGGAGCTGAACTGTTCCCCGTTGGACTCGGAGTTTATCTGTAGTCGCCGGTTAAGCTCCTCAGATAGTTCCAGGGCACTTGGTCGAGTTCCTGGAGACCCCGGCGGTGGCAGAGAGGTGTTCAGTGGCTCAGTGCTTACATTCAGTTCCTCTGAAATGGTCTCCCAAGGCTAGAAAAAAGAAAAATAGTTTAATTTCTGGTCTAACAGCTAATTAAATAGTTGAAATCAAAAGTTGTAGGCAAAGTATTTCTCCTCTGAAATGCACTGTGAAGCTCAAGTTAGTGACCTCCCACTGACCCCTGTCCGCAGGTTCAGTGCTGAAGTCAAGTGTTGGGGTGAATTCAGAACTACCACGTCTCCCCGAAAATAAGACAGGGAAGTTTTATATTCCACACTACAAAAAGCTTTGGCACACATCAATCAGGAGGGGGTGCCCAAAACGGCCAAATACAGCCGCCCAGTGCTCCTTTTGCTAACTGGTGCAGATGCTCTCGTAGGCTGGAACACAGCACCATCATTGGGCCAATAACTGCACTCGATCAGTAGCAGTGACATCTGATAGGTCATTGCTACTGATAGAGTGCAGTGATTGGCCCAATGGCTGTGCCGTGGTCCTGCCCGCAAGACCACTGACACCAGTTAGCACAGCACCACTCTGTCCATGCTTGCCTGGCTCTTCCTTCACTAGGGCTTACCTTAGAGGGAGGGCTTATATTTCAAGCATGTTCGAAATTACAGCTAGGCCTTATTTTTTGGGAAACAGGGCATGTCCTGACCAACACAAATAAGCAGTATATGAATGCTTTTTACACCCCCTTTACTAAGTGACGTAATGAAGATTTGCAGAGACACAGGACAATTTATTTTATATCTTTTTCATAAGAAATTGCACACTTTTTCAATGACACGGACTAGAGGGGAAATCTGTTCAAACTAACCACAGACCGCAATAAAATCCTGACCGGTTCCTTACACTTCTCCATTTTGGCCAGCATCCCTGTTTATCAAACTCTGCTCAGTGCTATATCTGTCCAGACAAGCTTACCATCTATTTTAGGAGACCGGGCAGCGAGGCTTACCAACTTGCTCAAGGTCACAAGAAGACGACACTTGAATTCTAAGCGAAGCTATGTAGCATGTCTTGCTGTGTCATTGTTTTTGCTGTGGCCACATTTATCCACTGAGCCCCAGAGCATGACGCTGGAATTCTGCATTTTAAGTGACATCATGACGCTCTGACTATTCAGACTCGTATGTGTAGAAAAGGCTGCAAGCCTCTGCCTTCAATGGTCTCCAAAAAACGGGGAATATGGACCCCCTTGGCCTGCCTGCCCCACAAAGGGACCGCAGTACGCTGCTTAAACGTAATGAAGGGGGCTAGCTGCTTTTCTGGGTCCTTGTTATTGCCAGTTATCAGGCTGACCTTCCCTCTTCAGTAGGGTCAGAAAAGTACAATGTTGGTGCAGTCAGATTAGTGCTGGCCAAAAACTAGTAGACTGAGCTGAAAGAATTTGATTATATCAACTTAATGTACCAATGGTGCAGGTGGTTTACTGAAGCAGATATGCAGTGGGGGAGAAGGAAGGGCAGGACTGTGCCTAGATACCAAGAGAAATAGGAGGGGCAGTACTGTGCCTGGATACCAAGAGAAGGAGGGGCAGTACCGCGCCTGAATACCAAGAGAAGGAGGGGCAGTACCGCGCCTGAATACCAAGAGAAGGAGGGGCAGTACTGTGCCTGGATACCAAGAGAAGGAGGGGCAGTACTGTGCCTGGATACCAAGAGAAGGAGGGACAGTACCGTGCCTGGATACCAAGAGAAGGAGGGGCAGCACTGTGCCTGGATAACAGGAAATGGAGGGGCAGCACTGTGCCTGGATAACAGGAAATGGAGGGGCAGTATTGTGCCTGGATGCCAAGAAAAAGGAGGCTTGTTGCTAAAAAGAGCATTTTTCAGGGGTACCAAAAAGAAAAGTAAAAAAAAAAAAAAATGTATACATACCTCCCAACTTTTTGAGATGAGAAATAGGGACACTTAAACCACACCCCTGATCATGTTTTATAATTCAAAGCACACTGGTCCTTTCTATCGTGGTTAATTTTCCTTCATATTAACATTTTAAAATTAGTAATATCAATTTAAAGGAAGGGAATAAAGTTTAGAGTCAATCAACACTTTTTTTTAGTAGAATAAATATATGTATTTACATAGAAAGAGGGACAAATGAGGGAGGAAGAGGGACAGGGGGACTGGGCTCCCAAAGAGGGACTGGCCCTCCAAAGGAGGGACAGTTGAGAGCTATGTGTATGAACATATACTTAATCTACACTCTGTTGTCACTTTCTATCTTGTAATCCATGTATGTTTGTCACACATGTCCTCAGCCAGGAGTAGTAGATAAGGAAGGTCACCAGTTACCCATCCTTGCAGTTCCTGCTCATGCCATCCCCTCCCTGAACGCCCCTCTGTGTACTGGAGAATGGGAGCGAGGGTGTTTTGTATGCAGAGGACTGGCTTGCACCTCGCCGCCCCGCTGTATAATAACCTCTAAGTGATATTGCAGGCAGTAAACAAAGCATCAGGCAAGGACTCAGAGGCTCTAAGTGGATTTAATACATGCCAGCGTGGGACCTGACATGCCAGAACACGGATCAAACCACAAAGGCCCGATTTACTAAGATCACAGAGCCCAGGGGCAACAACAAACATGGACTGGAACCTTTATAGAGGAACCATAGCGACATACAGTAGAATGCAGTAAATGATTCAAGATACCCACCTTTATATCCTGGTTTCAGCTTCAGAAACTCACCCTATAGCTATAGATTAGGGTATATTGGTATTGCCCTCCTACTGAGGTTTAACCTAGGCTGTTTATTATGCAGAATTCTCCTCCTCTCAGAGGATTTCAGGAGACCAGAGATCTTTTGTACTGGCTGGTGCACAAACATTCCGCAGAGATCACCTGCCAGCCTGTGATAAGATTTCAGAAAGTAATGGCGTTTGCTATTAGGTGGCTAGAAATTGCATCATCCATCTGTGTCACATCAGATGACCGTAATGATGGCTCACTAGTGAGTGAAATGGTGGCTGTGCAATTGGAGCAGGATACACACAGCCACAGTGAACTGTTATGCTAATTACTCACCTTGTGATGCAGGGAGATGGATCAAGCGACGTCTCCCTGACGACAAGCACTCCGCCGATCCATCTTCCGGCCTTTGCATACCTCCCAACTTTTTGAGATGAGAAAGAGGGAGACTTAAGCCACGCCCCTGCCACACCCATGACCACACCCCCGTCACACATACCATAAAGATTTCATAAGGAAAATATGTTTTATATTTCAAACCACACTGGTCCTTTCTATCCTGGTTCATTTTCCTTCCTTTTAACATTTTAAAATGAGTAATATATCAATTTAAAGGATGAGAATAAGGTTTAGAATCAAACATTTTTTAGTAGAGAAATATATAGGTTTACATAGAAAGAGGGACAAAGGCCTGAAAGAGGGACAAATGAGGAGGAAAGAGGGACAAGGCTCCCAAAGAGGGACAGTTGGGAGCTATACTGGTGAGTATGCGCAACGTTACATGACGGGCGCAAAGAGACCTCAAGCAATCGCGATACTTTAAGATCCCAGACGATTCCGGGGCAAAGATCAGGTCCACCGTGACTCATTATCGCTGTGCGACGCTAAGCGATGTTTGCGTGATCATGCGCTTGTACCCACGTCCCGAGGTCACGTAAACGATCGCTCAAAAATAAATAAATAAATAAATAAACGTCAGGAGAATGGTCTGAAGAATTGCGAGGCAGGTACAGGCCTTTAGGAACAAATACTAGGAATAGATTGTAATAAATAAATGGGAGTATTTCTACAACTGCTGGCGTATTACCATTTCTCACACTGGATCGGATATGACACAGGCAAAGGTTCTACCACCTAAAACAATTTTTAGAATAATTAAGCGATGCTTTCAGAATCACGCAGGCTGTCCAGGGCTCTCCAGCTGTCGTAAAACCTGGGCCGGGGTCCCGTGGTGAGAACCACTACAAGACAGGACCACAGATAAAGCACCAGTACCGGGAGAAAGTGTAGTTTAAAATACACACCCATGGAGGAAACCTGTATGGGAAACCGCACAACATAGGTCTTAGTGGCTAGTATAGGTAGTCAAGTAAGGTATGCATGTCTAACCCAGAGGGATGGATCTTTAATTGAGCAAGTGTGCCAAACAGCTAGTATCTATACCATAGACGTATTCAAGCCAAAGTTCCCCAGAATCTACCTTCGTATAGGTTATTAGAATAGACACACTAGTTCAAAAAGGACAGTGACAAATGGCTACTTAAGTGCTCAACAAACAACTCTAACACGTTTCGCCCATACAGGGCTTCGTCAGAGCAGCAGGGTGTGTGTATAGTGCATAACACCCCCCACACCCGATGTGAAATCGGTCATTGATATCCCAGTTGGCATGAAAATGTAATACAAATTATTAAGCTGGAATTGGGCCAATCAAAATAACTAGGATGTGCACTCCTTTGCTGAATCTGTCATTTAGTTTGGCACTGTTATTGGCCTGAGGAAGCGGGCTCTGACCCGCGAAACGCATTGCCTGTGCTACTAATAAAAACCTTTGTAAAATACAAAGATTTTTTCGTCACTGAGGTAAGCTACCTCAAATTTATTTCCCGTTTTTAAACTGTTTTTAGATGCTTTTATTACACCAGGGTGCCTCTTATACCCTTATTGTAGGATGTGCACTCAATTGGCGCAATTCCAAGCTGTATACCACAGATTGTCTCCAGTACCTTCCTCTACTAATGCTGAAGAATGCTGGGAGATCCATCAGGTCACAGGAAGGAGGTGGAGTCCGATATCTGCCTGGCTTGACGACGCTGCAGAGTTCTGTCACGGACCTGATTTATGATGGCAACCAGTGACCTACTATCATAAATGCGGTTATACATTTAGCTCCACCCACCTCTGGTGCATCTCCGCCTTCTATGTGCTCCGGCTCTAGATCTTCACTGATGTGTCTTCGCGATCGGAACACTCTGTGCGCCTCCTGCTGTATGTGCCTGATATTGTTATCCGACTCCGACGCCACATCTCTAGGGAAGGGCAAAACAAGAAGGCAGAACATCAGAAATGCAATGTACACATTGTAGCAAAATAGTAAAAAAAAAAAAAAATCAAAACGTTTCACCTGGAAAAAGGGGATTAAAGGGAACCTGTGCTAAGTAAAATTATTCAAAAAAAAAACACGAGGCAACTTCAAATGAACATTACATAGTTACCTTGCCATCAGTTCCTCTCAGAAGCTCACCATTTTATTCTTACAGCAATCCCTTCCAGTTCTGACAACATTTTGTCAGAACTGAAATATACCAGTTGCTGTCAGTTATAGATTAGCAACTGTCAGTTACAACTGTATGTGCAAGGTAATGTCCATGTTTCCCTATGGCTCAAGTGGGTGATATTACAGTTTAACAGTGTGCTGACCAGGAAGCGGTTATGGGGTAGTGGCCATTTTTAAAATGGAGGACGGAAAATTCCATTGATCATAGTGGACAAACAGGACGCAGGAGAGGAGAAAGCGATTGATGAGTAGATTACACTGGAGGTAAGTATGACCTGTGTATGGTTATTTTGACTTTTTATTTTCAGTTCAGGTTCTCTTTAATAGTGTGCTGATCCGAAAGCTGTTATGGGGTAATGGCCATTTTCAAAATGGAGGACAGAGAATTCCCTTGATCACAGCGGACAAATACGACATGGGAGAGGAGAAAGAGAGTGAGTAGTAGACTACACGGGAGGAAAGTATGACTTGTGTATGTTTATTTTGACTTTTAATTTTCAGTTTAGGTTTTCTTTAAGAGCACTGGAAAACCACCACAATATGGCAGAGACAGGCGTACTCCCTGCCTTAAAGTACAACTGTAGCAAGAGGGCCAAGAAGGCTGCCATATTTATTTCCATTACAGCAGGGGTCTCAAACTCAATTTACCTGGGGGCCGCAGGAGGCAAAGTCAGGATGAGGCTGGGCCGCATAAGGAATCGCCGCCTCTGCCTGCCCCTCTCACTCTTCCTTCACAGAGAGGGGCGGGGAGAGGTGGCGATTGACGTCAGGAGGGGCAGAGCTGAAGCTGAAATCTCTGCCCCTTCCAGGAAATGCCGGCGGATTGCCCACCGGGAGATTTGGGGGCTCTGCAGCCCTCGTTTAGCGGCGGATTACTTGGGAGCACTGAAGCGAACTATAAGGAAGCTTTTGCCAGCGAGGGCCCCAAAATATTGTATCGAGGGCCGCAAACGGCCCGCGAGCTTGAGACCCCTGCATTACAGCAATACCAGTTGCCTGGCTGTCCTGCTGATCCTCTGCCTCTAACACTTTCAGCCATAGCCCCTGAGCAAGCATGCAGCAGATCAGGTGTTTGACACTATTGTCAGATCTGAATTAGCTGCATGCTTGTCTCTGGTGTGATTAAGACACTGCTGTAGTCAAATAGATCAGCAGGACAGCCAGGCAACTGGTATTGTTTAAAAGGAAATAAATATGGCAGCCTCTATATCCCTCTCACTTCCGTTGTCATTTAAGCCAGCCATAGACTCGCCCATTCTCCTACAGGCCAAAACTATGCTCTACAAGCATGACACGCATGTAATTCACTTTTTAAAATGCCACAAGCCGCTATGACACCGTTGGGCTTGTGAATTATTAAAAATTGAAATAACTGGCTGCCTGAGGCCGTAAATATGTTACTAGTAACACACCCTGAAATGGGCTGTCAAGGGAGGAATAGGTTTCCATATTTTAGCCTTGCACATTGTCTCAATAAGCCGCTTTCACGGAATACATTTTCCCTCTCATTATTCACAACGTCTCCGGACGATGCGACTGCGTCAGGATACTAATGTCTTTGGGGGGGGGGGGGGGGGCAGGGGGAACACTCCTCGCAATGCACAGCTGCAAGCCGTAAGACTGCTTCATTAGAACACTAGCAACGGCCGCAATTCACTGACTTTATAAAACAGCTGTGCATAAAGAGGAACTCCAGTGAAATAATTTAATAAAAAAAGTGCTTCATTTTTACAATAATTATGTATAAATGATTTAGTCAGTGTCTGCCCATTGTAAAAGCTTTCCTCTCTCTGATTTACATTCTGACATTTATTACATGGTGACATTTCTACTGCTGACAGGTGATGTAGCTGCTGCTTGCTTTTTTGGCAGTTGAAAACAGCTGTAAACAGCTATTTCCCACAATGCAACAAGGTTCACAGACAGGAAACTGCCAGAAGTACCACGGTCCTCAGAGTTTCTTGTGGGAAGTACTACAATATCAGCCATACACTGCAAATGTATTGCAGGAAAGCTGTAAGTTGTAACAAATGTTTTTTTCTTTAAAGGTTATTATGCTGTTGCTTATCTTTAAAGCAGACCTGAACTCAAAACGTCCTCTGTGCTCTAAAAGACATTATAAACCCACACTTGGATACCAGTCTTGATCTATTAAACCCTTTCTCTTGAAGGCTTATACATAATTGCATGTAATATTCCCATCAGATCGACTGGAAATTTCTTGTCAATGGATAATGTCCAGCACGTCAAATCTGCTTTCAAATCGAGAAAAGGATAGATTATGAGCAGTGCTGAACTAAAAAATGTTAATGTTAAAAATCATATATTGATCCGTCAATCTGAGAGGTTTTTACTTTAATATATCTTCAAAGTCTTAACAGGTACAAAAAAAGCACTTAAAATAAGTTGTCCCAGTTTGTCTGTGTTTGCTTTTCAGTAAGTAAAAAAATCCAGTTGAGGATCACAACATGTTGGCAAGACAGCACGCTGCTACTGCTAACTAGGTTCTGCTGAGCCTACATAAATGTTTTGGGACTTCCTGGTTCAGACGTCCAGCCACACCCCTTCATCCTTGTGCCACACCCCCACCACTTCCTCCCAGGACCATGATACCATCGCCTGGTCTCTGCACCAATACCGAGGCTAAGCAGCGGTCACATGGGGAAGGGTGCCGTCAGATGAGTTTATAGTAGGATACTTCTGCAACTAAGGTGATTGCTGGGAGTCTGTAGAAACCCAATTTTGCCAGAAGGTAGGCTGCTGAGGTAGTCAGGCTGCCTTGTCTGCAACCATAATGTGAGATAAGTAGGCAGAGACCTACCGTAGGATCGCGTTCACATATGCAAAGTTCACCACATGCTGGAAGGTCTTATTTACATGAACTAAATATATTTGATTGACACAGATAGGGGCTTTGAAGTAGACTTCTGAGATCACACATACATGAGGCTTGGCCGGTGCCACTGGGTGGTTCTGTTGTTGTGATTGACGTAGTACGTGCGCCCAAGGTTGTCCACTTTTTCCTCCCATCCTGGGGGCATAGGCGGGGCTGGCAGCTCTTGCTGGTGTGAAGAGGTAGAGTCGTTGGAATCCACAACATCCCAGGTCTGCTGAAAAGTCAGAGGAGAGAATTAGCCATCATTCACTAAAAGGCATTTCTTCAAGTTCAAAAGGGGGCACGGACGTGTCCATATGTCACCTATTGTTAGTGTACGGGAGCCAGGGTCACCTGGAAACAAGAGAGGCTATTCGGGCACGGCTCCAAAAAAATTACCGTGCAGATGAAAGGGTGTAGAAGGCTATAAAATGGCCAAACTGTCAGGTCCCCAGGCTAGGTCTCCTACTGACTGCTGTTCTGGCTACTTCTACCCAGAGATGGATTAAGATGAAATAAAACCCTAGGCAAGGTATGGTCTCCTCCTTGGGGTCCTTTTGATAATATGAGACAGGTCAGAGAAAGTGACAGTGGGGCCCCCTGACATCCACTAGGCCACAGGCACCTGCCTTGGTTGCCTTGTGGATGACCCCGCTTAGCCTTTACCCATCTGTTCATAACCTACCAGTGCTAAGGGGACAGATTTAATAACCCCCCACAGCACAAAAAAAAAATTAAATAAAAAAGAGAAAAAAACGCAACATGTTGGCTGCCACTTAAATATTTCAGGGAATGAGGACATACAAAAATGACATTTTGCAGTAGGGATGCTCGGTAAAAATACAAATAATTCAAAGTCGATGCAAATGTTATGGTTATTGTATGCAGCGTGGAGATAGACCAATCAGATAGGTCAATTTCCAATGAGTGTAAACTCTCAAAGTTAGCATGAAAATTTGCATCAACTCAGGATTATTTGCATTTTATTGACCATCCCTCATACAGCTTTCTGCACATGCTCTAAATACCCTATTGCTATGTGCATCTGCAATCCTCTGCAAGCACTGCAAACAGATTCTGTGGCTTTGCATACAAGAGTGAGAACAATGTTGCACTAAAGTGAACTAAACTGCATAGGTACATCTATAGGTCACAGTGTACAATCTTATAAAGCTGCGTACTCACCGCTCGACTGGTTCTGTGACGTCCCTTTGACGACGGTCGCTAGCGACACCTCTTCCTGATGGTGGGTTAAGCACGAGGTCACGCAACGTACGCAGCGGCACGAGCAAGACTTCCAGCGATTGCAGTACTTTGCACGGTGTCATTGGGGATCTGCCGCCGTGTCAGTCTTTGGCCATCACGCGACGCTATGTGACGTTCGCAATCGTGCGCCTGAACCCACCTGGCAATGATGTGTAAAAATCGCCAGGTGGGTACATAGCTTAAAGGACAACTGAAGTGAGAAATATATGGAGGCTGCCATATTTATTTCCTTTTATACAATACCAGTTGCCTGACAGTCCTGCTGATCTATTAGAATGCAATAGTGTTTGAATAATCCTGCTGATCTATTAGAATGCAATAGTGTTTGAATAATGCCAGAAACAAGCATGAATCTAATCTGTCAGATCTGACAATGTCAGAAACATCTGATCTGCTGCATGCTTGTTCATGGTCAATGGCTGAAAGTATTAGAGGCAGAGGATCAGCAGGACAGCCAGGCAACTGGTATTGCTTAAAAGGAAATAAATATGGCAGCCTCCATATCCCTCTTGCTTCAGTTGTCCTTTAACCTGCCTGGCGTTCTATTAAGATCTATTAAGAAAAACTATTGCATGCAGCCAACTGAAAGTTGGCTGCATGAATGCCCACTAGAGGGCGCTCCTAATGCGTAATTCTGATCGCCTCTGGCGATCAGAAGTAACAAGAAAGGCCGCGATGAGCAGCCCTTCTTGTTATGCTTTCCTCGTCGCCATGGCGGCAAGCGGAGTAACGTCATGGACGTCAGCCGACTCCGATCCAGCCCTTAGCGCTGGCCGGAACGGTTTGGTCCGGCTGCGCTGGGCTCGGGCGGCCTGGGGGGACCCTCTTTCGCCGCTGCACGCGGCGCATCGCCGCACTGCGGCGGCGATCAGGTAGCACACGCGGCTGGCAAAGTGCCGGCTGCGTGTGCTCCTTTTTATTTGATCAAAATTGGCCCAGCAGGGTCTGAGCGGCAGCCTCCGGCGGTAATGGACGAGCTGAGCTTGTCCATACCGTCAGGCAGGTTAACTCATGTTATGCATCAGTCATTTTTTACTTTGAAACAGTCATCTCACTGTTACCTCTGCTTCTTCTCTTTGCTCTTGCGTTTCTTCCTCTTGTCCGCCGTTCTTTGGCAAGTAAGCCATTTTTAATCTCAGGAAGCCCTTAACCCGAGATTTATGGCTAGAAAACAAAAACACAGGAGGGTTTATTTCAGTATTCTGTTCCTGGATGATTTATTTGCATGTGAGTGTTTAATGAGTTAACTGATTTTGTGGTTTTGTTGGCCACACCCCTTTGGCACCTCCCTTATTTAAATGGCCTAACTTGAGGTGATGAGCCTGGATTCTGTGTTTTCTTGTTTTAAACCTTTTGGCCAGGGTTTAATCCAGTGCTCTCCCCCTTTCCCTGTGACCATTGTCAGCATACATACAGCTCATGCTGGTTTGTGTGTGTGTGTATGGTGCACATGGATGTATTTTGTTAGCTCCCTTATGGGTTTAGTTTGATGCTCTATCTGGCCAAACATGCATTTAGTACAGCAGAATTCTAAACGTAGGCCACATACACACATCAGACCATAGTCTTTTGAAAATGAAAGATCACAGACCAATTTTACCCCCTTTCATGTAGTGTGAGAGCCATACCTTCACAGTCTATTCTATGGAGCTGAACTCCCCATCAGATACAAATCTTTGCAAGATGCTGCACACACAGATGCTGTACAGACACAAAAGATCAGTATCTGCAAAAGATCTGTTCCTGCCAAAGATCCGTTCCTGCAAAATGCATTCATAGTCTATGAGATCTGCAGATCCTCATACACACCTTGTTTAACTGACATTCATCTGCAGATCAGACAATCATCTGCAGATCTGAAAATCCATCCTGGTGGATCTGATCTGCAGATGAATGTCTGTTAAACAAGGTGTGTATGATGATCTGCAGATATCAGACTATGAATGCATTTTGCAGGAACGGATCTTTTGCGGGAACGGATCTTTTGCAGATACTGATCTTTTGAATGTGTACAGCATCTGTGTGCGCAGCATCTTGCAAAGATTTCTGTCTGATGGGGAGTTCAGCTCAATAGAATAGACTGTGTAGGTATGGCTCTCATACTACATGGAAGGGGGTAAAATTGGTCTGTGATCTTTCATTTTCAAAAGACTATGGTCTGATGTGTGTATGAGCCTTTAGATCGCTCAGAAACAGTATTATCAGTCCGCCGACAGACTGTACACACGCCGGACTGTCTGCTGAAAACCCGTCCAGTGTGAGGTGACGACGGACCGTCGTTGCCTTTAGTACGGCGTGTGTACAGGCCTTAAGCTTTTACATTTCTGTAACAAAAATACAATCAAAAATAAAACTAAACAACAAAAAAAAACAAATGCTCTCTTTTTTGCAAAAAGTACAAAATGCCTGTTCCCCTAGTCCACATATCCTCTGCCACGTGCCTGCTTACAGTAAGATCACCTCTGTGCGATTAGCACAGTACTTGCAGGATACCTCATTTTGGTGTGAGGTATGTTTTTCTTGTGTAAAAAATCGCAGCAGGAGGTTGGGCAGTAACATGCAGGCAGGGCCACAACAGGGCAGTAACATGTAGACAGGACTGCAGCAGGGAGAGGGGCAGTAAAAATCAGGCAGGACTGCAGCAGGGAGCTGGACAGCAATATGCAGGCAGGACTACTACAAGGAGAGATGCAGTAACATACAGGGAGGACTGAAGAAGGAATTGGGGGAACATAGATAGGACTGCAGCAGGGAGCGGAGCAGTAACATGCAGGCAGGACTGCAGCAGGGAGTGGGACAGCAACATGCAGGACTGCAGCAGGGAGCGGAGCAGTAACATGCAGGCAGGACTGCAGCAGGGAGTGGGACAGCAACATTCAGGCAGGACTGCAGCAGGGAGTGGGGCAGCAACATTCAGGCAGGACTGCAGCAGGGAGTGGGGCAGCAACATTCAGGCAGGACTGGAGCAAGAATTGGGGCAGTAACATGCAGACAGGACTGCAGCAGGGAGCGGAGCAGTAACATGCATGCAGGACTGCAGCAGGGAGTGGGGCAGCAACATGCAGGACTGCAGCAGGGAGTGGGGCAGCAACATGCAGGCAGGACTGCAGCAGGGAGTGGGACAGCAACATGCAGGACTGCAGCAGGGAGCGGAGCAGTAACATGCAGGCAGGACTGCAGCAGGGAGTGGGGCAGCAACATTTAGGCAGGACTGGAGCATGAAGTTGGGCAGCAACATTCAGGCAGGACTGCAGCAAGAATTGGGGCA
Organism: Hyperolius riggenbachi; assembly: GCF_040937935.1. Taxonomy (NCBI): domain Eukaryota; kingdom Metazoa; phylum Chordata; class Amphibia; order Anura; family Hyperoliidae; genus Hyperolius; species Hyperolius riggenbachi. The sequence goes on from NC_090646.1 coordinate 637,452,287, forward strand.
GTAACATGCAGTCAGGACTGCAGCAGGGAGCGGAGCAGTAACATGCAGGCAGGACTGCAGCAGGGAGTGGGACAGCAACATGCAGGACTGCAGCAGGGAGTGGGACAGCAACATGCAGGACTGCAGCAGGGAGTGGGACAGCAACATGCAGGACTGCAGCAGGGAGTGGGACAGCAACATGCAGGACTGCAGCAGGGAGTGGGACAGCAACATGCAGGACTGCAGCAGGGAGTGGGACAGCAACATGCAGGACTGCAGCAGGGAGTGGGACAGCAACATGCAGGACTGCAGCAGGGAGTGGGACAGCAACATGCAGGACTGCAGCAGGGAGTGGGACAGCAACATGCAGGACTGCAGCAGGGAGCGGAGCAGTAACATGCAGGCAGGACTGCAGCAGGGAGTGGGACAGCAACATGCAGGACTGCAGCAGGGAGTGGGACAGCAACATGCAGGACTGCAGCAGGGAGCGGAGCAGTAACATGCAGGCAGGACTGCAGCAGGGAGTGGGACAGCAACCTGCAGGCAGGACTGCAGCAGGGAGTGGGACAGCAACATGCAGGACTGCAGCAGGGAGTGGGACAGCAACATGCAGGACTGCAGCAGGGAGTGGGACAGCAACATGCAGGACTGCAGCAGGGAGTGGGACAGCAACATGCAGGACTGCAGCAGGGAGTGGGACAGCAACATGCAGGACTGCAGCAGGGAGTGGGACAGCAACATGCAGGACTGCAGCAGGGAGTGGGACAGCAACATGCAGGACTGCAGCAGGGAGCGGAGCAGTAACATGCAGGCAGGACTGCAGCAGGGAGTGGGACAGCAACATGCAGGACTGCAGCAGGGAGTGGGACAGCAACATGCAGGACTGCAGCAGGGAGCGGAGCAGTAACATGCAGGCAGGACTGCAGCAGGGAGTGGGACAGCAACATGCAGGACTGCAGCAGGGAGTGGGGCAGCAACATGCAGGCAAGACTGCAGCAGGAATTGGGGAAGTAACATGCAGGGAGGACCCATTACTTGGGATTATCACATGCAGTATAGGGCTGTAGATTATTAGCTCCCTGTGTCTTGGTGGAACTCACTGAAATACAAAGAGGGGATTTTCCTTACAGCAGCACCGTAGGTGGAGCTGTAAGGCTCTCTAGGACATAGCTTTACACTTTGTTTTGCTTTTTCCACTTTAAGAGGACAGGGTCACTTTAACGGGGGGGGGGGGGGTAAGAAAGTAACAATCCACTCAAGCAGAACTACATGAATCATATGGAGACGTTATATCAAACAGAGCTAGCAATGGACAGAAAGCACAGCTCACCTCCTCGGTCGCAGTAAGAAGTCTTTGAATGTGTACGGCCGCTCCATCGTGGGATCTTCAGTCTGAGCAGAGAAAAGTTAATTTTTAACGTCACCTTTCTGTGTACATATTTTACCATGCACAGTGTGCAAGAGATTCTCAGAGGGAATGCATTCTTTTACAGGCCTTATCACAGAACTCAATCAGCCAGGAGACATTATATCCAAGCCAAACAAACACCCTCAACTCCCTGCCCACCTCAGCCCGACTCCTCAGGACGTCCAGAACCTCAACTCACGTGTAAGGAAAGGTTGGATTATATTTAGCCCTTTTTTTATTTGACCAGGTTATGCTCCATTCACACTGCAATCGCTAAGGCCCTGAAGAAACCCTGGGGCTGGCAAGCCCCACCCACATCCTACTGCTTCCACTGGCATGGGGGTGTGGTCTTTCTTCCACCTGCAGGAGTGTTGCTCTCACTGCTTCCATTTGTATCCAGCTCTCTGTATGCGGTAACCCCTCCCCTACCAGTCTACTCAGCCATACCACATACACTCCCCCACAGAGCTCACCCCTTTTGCCGAGCAACTCTGGTAAGGACTACCATACTATCACCTCTTGGCTTAAAAGACGACTATCGATTCACTTTTTTTTAAAAATTGGGATGGGAATAGCTTGTATGAATGTTTCTAAGTATTGCTGTATATCCCCCACCCCTCTCTTCTCTTCCCTTAAAGAGACACTGAAGCGGAAAAAAAATGATGATATTATGATTTGTATGTGTAGTACAGCTAAGAAATAAAACATTAAGATCAGATACATCAGTGTAATGGTTTCCAGTACAGGAAGAGTTGAGAAACTCCAGTTGTTATCTCTATGCAAACAAGCCATTAAGCTCTCTGACTAAGTTAGTCGTGGAGAGGGCTGTTATCTGACTTATTATCTCAACTGTAAGTGAACTGTTTACTTTTTCTCTGCTAGAGGAGAGGTCATTACTACACAGACTGCTCTGAAAGACTCATTTTGAATGCTGAGTGTTGTGTAATCTGCACATATTATAGAATGATGCAATGTTAGAAAAAACACTATATACCTGAAAATAAAAGTATGAGAATATTTTCTTTGCTGCTAATCGTCTAGTAATTATTCATAGTACACAACCAATTCACTATATCATATGTTTTTTTCCGCTTCAGTGTCTCTTTAATGTTATCAAAATTCTTTTGTGGAGAGGTGTCAGACCGGGGCCCTGGATCAGTGAATCATGAGCGGAGGTGGGGGGAGTCCCTCTCCCTACATCTGTTAACCCTGTGTGTACTTTATATATTGTGCAGATGACAGGTCTCGATTGCTGTAGTTTTGCTCTGACTGAATCACAGACCTGAAACAAGCATGCAGCTAATCCAATCTGACTTCAGTCAGAGCACCTGATCTATATGCTTGTTCAGGGGATGTGGCTAAAAGTATTAGAGGCACAGGATCAGCAGGAGAGTCAGGCAACTGGTAATATTTTAAAAGGAAAAACATCCTTCTCAATTTAGGTTCCCTTTAATTACTTAGACTAAGAGTCTAATTGATCATTTGTCCTGCAGCTGGCAATGATCTCAGTCAGGTTCAGTGACATGTAAATATGCAATCAAATGACAGAGCAGTCTTGCAGTGTTAGATTATACTCAAAATTACATTTTTGTTTTAAACATTACTGTAAAAGCAATTCTGTGGCTTTTAAAAATTTCCCTAGACAGCAATATGTATAACCCCCCCATGGCATGCCAGGTGTGTGTTGTACAGGCCTATCTAATTTTGGCCTTTTCCTGTCTATTTAGGTGTTGCACTTTTCTTCAGCCACTAGATGGTGCTCTCCATGCAACAAGCAGAGAGAAGGTCAAGGAAATGCTAATAATTTTGGTTTGGAATGCAAATTGTATGCAACTTGAAATTGGACCAATGGAAATCAACAGGAATTGCATTTGTTTGGCTCAATACCAAACCGCATACAATTTGCCTCATTTACCATCTCTGAACAAGTACGGCATCTGCAATAATGAACCATTTGTTACAGGGATCCTGGGAATGCAGTGTCTCCTCCCACATCAGCAGACGCTCTGGGGTCATTAAAGGTACCTATTAAATGTACAATTTTTTCAACAGATGAGATCTTTCAACGTATTTTTTTTACGACCGTGAGTAAACCGAGGGTAATTATAGATTGTTCCCATAAACTTGTCAATTAGGGCATTTACACTCTTCAGATAAAATTGTAAAAAAACAACTTTTGGATCAATTAAATCTTCTGTTCCAAGTGACCAAAGAATCCTTTTACATCGATTTTTACCATACACTGCACAGTTTTCTACACAATTCAATCATAAAAAGTGCGTTGAAAGATTGCATCTGATTAAAACAAGTGATACAGTTAATGGGCACCTTTACACCTCAAAAGGAACACGAGGTGACCATGACATGGAGGCTGCCATATTTATAACCTTTTAAAACAATACCAGTTGCCTGGCAGCCCTGCTAATCTATTTGGCTTTAATAGAGTGAATCTCTCACATGGAACCATGGGCGTCTGCAGCATAGGTCAAGAGGGGTCAGGTGCCCCCCCTGGCCAACAGCCCCACCCCCCTGTCCTGTCGTCACCAGCTGCCACCACTTCCTCTCCGTCTCCGCCGCCTGTGCAACTCAGACCGCAGATCAGGGTACACGCTACACGCAGGACGCAAACACTTCAATGCAGAAGTGACGTCATTGGTCACTTCCGCATGTGAAGTATAAGGGTCCGGGCGGGTAGCGTGCCCAGTGCTCTGCCTTTCACCTCCTTTCCGGTCGCCCTGATCTGAGGTCTGTGATTAGCATAGGCCGGCAGGGCCTAGCAAAGCCCCCAGTCCTGCAAAGCACCGAGCCATGCAAACTGCCCATCAAAGCGCCCAGCCCTGCAAAGCACCGAGCAATGTAAACTGCCCATCAAAGCGCCCAGCCCTGCAAAGCACCGAGCCATGTAAACTGCCCATCAAAGCGCCCAGCCCTGCAAAGCACCCAGCCCCGCAAACTACCCTGCAAAGCGCCCAGCCATGCAATTTGCAAACCGCCCAGCAAAGCAAAACACCCAGCCCTGCAAGGCAAAGTGCCCATCACCACCTAAAACTGGGGGCACTTCACCACCTAAACTGGGGGGTCCCTCTCACTACCTAAAAACTGGGGGGGGGGGGGGCACCTGTCACCAGCACCTGTGTCGGAGGTGCTTACAATCTACAGTAATCCCTACCATAGTCCTAGTCTAATGCCCCACCACTGCTACATTCATGTAAATTTGTAAATTTAGCTCTACCCATGACCACACCCACATTCTAGTCCATGGCCACGGCGCACAACTCCCGCTCCCATTTTCTTAACCCCTCCCCACCCAGAATTATTTTTTCTGCAGACGCCCATCCATGGAACATGCACAGGGCTTATCAAGTCAGATTTCAGTCAGAAACATCTGATCTGCTGCATGCTTGTTCAGGGTCTATGGCTAAAAGTATTAGATACAGAGGATCAGAGGGACTGCCAGGCAATGTGCAAGGAAATAAATAAGGCAGCCTCCATATTCCTCTCATTTTGGGTTCCCTTTTCACAACTCTGCACATGCAGCAAAGTCACTACAAAACATTTGCACACATTTACATACAGACCATGCACATTGAGAGGCTAGGAGAGTGGTACTTACAGGTAAGTGGTTTAGAGGCACATCAACTTGTCCTAAGAAGTCATCTCTGGTCTGTTAAAAAAAGAGAAAACAACATTAAAGAACTTATGACATCACATATCTGCCCGATCTCAAAATGTCAGGTTCCTTGTAATGCGGGCCAAAGCCATATAGAGGAGATTAACTTATATACTCACGTATAAGACTAACTTTTCAGCACAGAAAAGTGCTGAAACGTTACCTCCCCTCGGCTTATATAAGAGTCAGTGGAGCAGAACGGATGGAGGAGCAGGTTGTTACTGAGAGGAGTGTAAGGATAGTGCACTAGTGATCCTGCTCTTGTCAGCTGGCTCCCTGCTGAGTCTGTGCCCTCCATCCCCTGCAACATGGTGTATAGAGTGCGCTGCTCAAGACTACCTGTGTCCCCTGGTATGTGGAGCAGAACGTGCAAGCAATGTGCCAGCAGTGCAATGATAGGGTGTTCTTACTGTGTGGCAATCACTGTCTCATATCTTTGACACCATCTAGTGGCATCTTGAGACACAGCTGTATGATCCTGGGGCACATCTGGCTATGGGGAGAGGGTCTGACTTGTACTGGGGGCATATCTGGCTACTGTGGAGGGGGCTGTACTAAGGAGGGGACTTACAGTATATGTGAGTAAATCACTTTTTCTGGTTTCTGAGGGAAAGTGTATACAGTAACTCAATATTGTATTTTCAATTCAGTTTTTTCATGACCATTTCTACACATGCTGGGCTGAAGTCAATTGTGTTATCCAGGAGAGGTGACGTTAGTTTGGTTGCGCTCCTCTTTACTGAGAGGGATATGAAGGCTGCCATATTTATTTCTTTTAAAACAGCAGTTCGGTCGTTCCCCCCCCCTTTTTTTTTTTTTTTAAAGTAGATCCGAGATGAACTTTCACTCATTGCATACTTGTGTTCCTTTCCTATAGTTTATAGGGCATTCCTCAAGCCAAATACTTTTGTTATAATACTTCAATTCCCTATAAACTAAACAAGCCTCGCCCACAGCTTCAGAGAGGCTTGGCATTCTCAGACTCATGTACCAAGGGCTTATGGGAGCTCAGTCTGGGCTAGGAGGAGGGGGAGGTTACTAGCCATAGATTTCAGAGGCAGAGGGGAGGAGGGAGGAATGGAGGCTGAGATGCTATCATCTTGACTGTGTAATGAGACAAACAGAACATGGCTGCCCTCATTGCATCACAGGAATCAAACTGTTGAAGCTGTTTGCAGCTAGATTTGCTGTGTAAACTATGTAGACTTTAGATAAGATATATAGACAAGTTACTTGTTATAGTCAATCATCTCGGATTCGCTTTAACAACCTGTCACCTTGGATATCCTTTAAGTGAAGTGAATGGGGTTGGAAACAGGAAGGAAATAGGAGAAAACATCGGGGTGGAAGAGGAACAGGGAAGTCACAAAAGGTATGTAGCTGAAAATATTCATCAAACTTTGTCTGTATGAGGCCCAACATTTTCCTGCATAAGAGTGATCACTGCAGCCCATTCATGACAGCTTCTCATTTTAACGAGCCCTTTTTCATTTTTACATCTTGGATGGGGAATAGTATTTAACGCCGCCAGGGACTTGAATGACAGCAGGGAGAGCCATCATTCAGGTCAACCTGCGCCCAGCTCACTGTTGGCGTACAAATACTGGGGAGCAACCCATAAAAAAGGGGAACTGGGAGGGGCGCTGCTGAACTAAAAAGAGGAGCCACAACACATGACCTAGGCTAGGGGCACAAAAAGTATAAATCCGGCCTCGAGTAACATGCCGTGTGTTCCCACGTGTGTTTAAGGTGGCAGAGGGGCAAACTTTCATTGTACCTTATGCCTCACTGTAGGGTCCCACCAGAGGCGTAGCTAAGGTTTTCAGCGCCTGGGGACAAAGACCGTTTTGCACCCCCATGGGCATGGCCACACATCAGAATGTGGTAGTGGTTATGGTTATGGGTGGAGTCAAATGTACAAATGCTGTTTAGATAGCCATATGTGCCCCCCTTCCCTTAGATGGCAAAATGTGCCCCCTTCCACATTCAGATAGCCTGATGTGCCCCTCCCCCCCTATTAATAGCCAGATGTCCCCCCCTATTAATTGCCAGATGTGCCCCCCTTCAGATAGCCACATGTGCCCCACTTTTTCTGCTGCTGTTAACGCGTCTGCACTTCTCTGCAGAGGGAGGGAGAGAAGTAGGGGCACTTCAGGCAGCCAGCGAGACGCCTCTCATGCACGTGGGGGTGCAGCGGCAGTGCTTGAGCGCCCTCACAGTGCTGCACCCGGGGACATATGTCCTCCCCGCCCACAACTACGCCTCTGGGTCCCACCGCAGCGGTAATGCTGCACTGCGATTGGCTACATTGCGTAGTGATCTTACAACAACGCAACGGACTCAAACAAATTTCATATTAGCACATAGTTTAAAAATATAATAAAGCAAGCATAGCCAACAGCTTAAAATCAGCAAGCAAAACGACGCATTAAATAAAACCGTAGCTATCGAAACTAACAAAAAAAAATCCATAAAACCTGCTTAACTAAACGAAGTCTTAAAAGTGCCAAAAATCCATCCACTTTCAAACGAGCCGAGCGTAGCCTTTAATCAAGCCTTCATGGAGTGACAAAGCAAAATAGGGATTGTAATGGATAGGCTATATTTAAGCCATATGAATTCAGCGCACAGTAAGCATACAGCTAGACGCAACGGGGAGAACAATGACAATCTCAGCGTTTGTACTCGGCTAACGGCGCAGAAAGCGAAGATCAGGCGAACGTTATGCAGCCCATTCAGAATCCATCACAAAGAGCGAAGGGACAACATTTTCACAGAACAGGGAAACTGGTTGGCGTTTTATATCGGCACACGAGTGCAGCCATATTTCATAATGCCAGACGCAAACCTGCTGTGCTCCCCGATTAGCAGCAGTACACAGTGGAGGCGGTACTTCTGGAGAAGCAGGTGATTGGTTTTGTGATCGTAGCCAATCAGAACCCTCAAAATCTATCCTCTGATCATTTAACCTATTTGCAGCTTCAATAGAGATCTCGTTTGAGATAAGTTCCTGCTTTTGACCTCAGTCGGCAGAACTCGTGCTGTAAATTTTTGGAATTCTTTGATCTGTACTAGCAGAAAACATAGAAACAAAGCAAAAGTCCTCTTATTGTCTCACACTGCCTCCTAGATTCGATTTTCTGATCCATTTACGATTCGACTCCGTTATCTTTTCTATTTCCATTTACTTCTATGAGAAATTGATCAGAAAAACGATCAAATATAAGATCGGACATGTCAGAAATTATCCATCGAACCATCTAACAAAAAAATTGTATGGTGTGTACTTGGCATAACTTCCTTTGTGCTTCTTTCAGCCTCCAATAGCCCTTTAAGGTCCAGTGTTCTCCCCAGGCCTTTTTAGCCGGGTGCTCCTCCCGGCTAATTTTGGTGAGCACCTGGCTGTCATCGGCTCACCTCCTCATCTTCCTCCTATGCTGAAAGGCAAGTTGCACCGACCCTGCTGTCCCCCATCACACCCCACACTGCTATTTTTTCATGCCACCCGACTTGAAAAACAAATTCTAGGGAGACCACTGTGGTCCCTCAGTCCTCTATCTGTTCTACTGCTGAGCCCCTCTGAAAGCTGGCCGGCTGAGCTCTGGGATACTTCACATGTCCTCAATCACGCTTGAGTGTCTGGGACTGTTCTGCGCTTGGGCAGCTTGAAAAACGTGCATCTATGCATGTGGACAACGCTCCCAGCTATAGGAGATCAGGATCGAGGAGACATACACTGTATTCCGCAACAGGGCTCAGTCGCACAGCTTTTGAAGGGTCAAAGCTAGAGAACGGATTGGAGCAGGAGAATAGCGAGGGTCCTGAAGGACTACAGGGGGCTGGACTAAGCCCCGGGTAAGTTAAACAACTTCTTTAGGGGACTTAAAGAGGAACACCAGTGAAAATAATGTAATGAAAAAAAGTGCTTCATTTTTACAATAATTATGTATGAATTATTTAGTCAGTGTTTGCCCATTGTAAAATCTTTCCTCTCCCTGATTTACATTCTTACATTTATCATATGGTGACATGTTTACTCCTGGCAGGGTATGTCAGTGGAAGGAGATGCTGCTTGCTTTTTTTGGCAGTTGGAAACAGCTGTTATTTCCCACAATGCAACAAGGCTCCCACAATGTGATGTCAGCACCATGGTCCTGACATCATACTGTGGGAGGGGTTTCACCACAATATCAGCCATACAGACCCCCCTGATGATCCGTTTGAGAAAAGGAAAAGATTTCTCATGGGAAAGGGGGTATCAGCTACTGATTGGGATGAAGTTCAGTTCTTGGTTACGGTTTCTCCTTAAAGCGGTATAAAACCCTGACATAATATTCAATAAAAACGTTTTCCAACTTTTTATATGCCATACGGTTATCATATTTGCTTTTGTGCATAAGTATTATTCATTTAGAAATTACAAGTTCCCAAAGTACACTTTTTTGCTTTAATAGAGCCGACTTTGCATTTTATTCAAAACTGTTTTTTTTTCATGTTGAAATATAAGCAGAACACTTTCTGTCTGTCTTTGTTTAGGAGACTCTGCAGTATCAGAGAAGGCTTTGTTTACATTTATCACGTGATACAATTAAACACAAGATAACATCTCTAGTTTGGATCCAGCTTTCCCTGCATTGAGCATTTCTGTCCTGTGTTTAACCCTTTGAATGCTGTTCTACTAAAAAAAAAAAAAAAAATGCTGGTAGTATAGAATATGCTGTAAATGTTTTAGAGCAAAGAAGAATTGCTGGGTTTCATTTTGCTTTAAAGGAAACACAAGGGGAGAATAAACTATTGAAATTAAAGGGAAGGTTCAAGCAAAATAAAAAAATGAGTTTCACTTACCTGGGGCTTCTACCAGCCCCATGCAGCCATCCTCTGCCCTCGTAGTCACTCACTGCTGCTCCAGTCCCCCACTGGCAGCTTGCCGACCTCGGAGGTCGGAGGGCCGCATTGCGTACCTTTTTACGCATTCCCGCTAGTGCAGGAACATTAACACATACATTTTTACGCATTACTGGTTCAATGCGTACATTTTTACGCATTGAACCAGTAATGCGTAAAAATGTATGTGTTAATGTTCCTGCAGTAGTGGGAATGCGTAAAAATGTACGCAATGCGTCCCGCCGACCTCCGAAGTCGGCAAGCTGCCAGCGGGGGACTGGAGCAGCAGTGAGTGACTACGAGGGCACAGGATGGCTGCATGGGGCTGGTAGAAGCCCCAGGTAAGCGAAACTCTTTTTATTTTGCTTGAAGCTTCCCTTTAACAACTGTATCCTTAGCTTCTTTTCCTAAAAATTACTTTTTTGATAACTCACAGTTTCTTTATATTGAAATCTATTTTTTTAAAGTTTTTACGGTTTCATTGTCTTTGCACAATTACACATTAATTCAAGTATGCCAGAGCTAAAGTCTATGCACTATTGACCTTCTGTATCTCTACCCTCTCTCAGAAGCCATTTAATGCTAGCAATGGGTTCTATGGCTGTAGTTCCTTATAAGTGAGGGTTATGTTATAAGCCGACCCGGACAGAAACTGTCATTTGCATACCTGATGTTTAACGCTTTCAGGAAGAGAAAAACAACCCCCCCCCCCCCCAAAAAAAAAAAAAAAAAAACCACAGCCTAGTTATTTGTATGATGAATCAGGATGACAGCATTTATTGGCTAACAAAAGAAAAAGAGTAAGCTTTTGGCTGATAAATTCTTCAGACTCCATTCCGAAAGGAATGAGTCTGAGGAAGGCTATGAAGCTTACTCTTTTTCTTCTTAGCCAATAAATGTCATCATCCGGATTCAAAACGTCTTGCCTTTACTGATGGCTAACATAATAATAATAATAATAATAATAATAATAGGAACATTTGTATAGCGCTTTTCTCCTGTCAGACTCAAAGCGCTCAAGAGCTGCAGCCACTGGGACGCGCTCAGGAGGCCACCCTGCAGTGTTAGGGAGTCTTGCCTTGAACTCCTTACTGAATAGATACTTGACCTAGCCAGGATTTGAACCCTGGTCTCCCATGTCAAAGGCAGAGCCCTTAACCAGTACACTATCCAGCAACATGGTACAATAAAAAAAAAATGTGGAGAAGGAGGAGCGATCCATAGTGTGACAACGCCTTGGGGGGGCATCCAGGGTCGCCCTCCACCTGATCCACTCGACTCCGATGGCCACGGCAGTTTGAGGTGCACCAACCAAGGATGGATTGTAAGGCTGCAAAGCCTGACTACATGCTTGTATTCAACTTACATCTAGTAAGTGAATTTTTATTTGCGCAATTTGTTTTAATAAAGCGTTGTTACACTATGGAGCGCTCCTTCTCCACTTTTGTTTTTTTGACCAAGCCTTTCTGACAGCCAGGCTTTAAAGGAGCAGCTAAAGTGTGACTCTACTCAGCCATCCTTGACTACCGCCCTAGCAGCGCAAGATTGCACATTCTTTCCGTAACATGGTACAATACTCCACTGATACTTTAAAAAAGGACCAATCTAAACCCACCGAGGTGTAATTCGATTAGTCCCTTTTCAAGCTGCATACATCTGGATAATCCCACATCAATCAGTCTTTGTAACTCATTGACCATCCCTCTATTAAAGGTTATCTCATAAGTTAACTTTCAGTTCAGGTTCATTTAGTTACAAAGGGACTTGTATAAGGGATCAGAAGTGTTCTATAGTGTTACTGAAAACCAATTACATCAAACTGACTGAAAAATGCACAATTACCGTATATACTCGCATATAAGCCCGCGTATAAGCCAAGGTACCCACTTTTTCCTCAGAAAACAGGAAAAAGTTATTGACTCGTGTATAAGCCCCTTCCCCAGTATAAGTCATCCCTTCTCCCCATAGCCAGATATGCCCCAAGGATGATAAAGCTGTGTCAAGATGCCACTAGATGGTGTCAGATATGAGAGAGATAGTAATTGCCACACAGGAAGAATCCCTGATCATTGCACCGACACGTTGTTTGTACGCTCCGCAAGCCAGGGGACACAGATGGTCTTGAGCAGCGCACTCTGCACACCATGTTGCAGGGGATGGGTGCAGGGACACAGCAGGGAGCAAGATGGCAAAAGCAGGATTACTAGTGCACAATCCTTACGCTCCTCTGCCATTAACAAAACCTGCTCTACCATCCGTTCTGCTCCACTAACTCGCCTATAAGCTGACGGGGTAACTTCAGCACATTTTTGTGCTGGAAAATTAGGCTTATATGCAAGTATATAAAGGTACCTTTTAAAATTATTTAATTACTTCTGATGAGAACAAGTTCCTGAAGATTATATCTGCTATTCCCAGTTACTGTGAAACAAATGCGATCCTCCTCCAGCTTAATCCGAACACAGAGCTGCTATAAGGACCAGCCAGGGAATAGTTATCTCGCTTCACCCCCAGTGCACAGAACATAACATGTAATGTATACAATTACGTAGGCTCCCTGACAGCTATTCTGCGCATTTATATGCCTTAACAAGCCAGAAGAACATCAGTAGGAGAGAAATTATCAGTTTGGTAAACTTCAAAAATGCAGGAGCTGTTAAAGCAGATAGACCTAGCCACAGATGGATGTTACGCAAACACTACATAACCTCATATGACTCGGAAGCAGATCCGCGCAGATGAATCCCGAAACAATGTATCCATGGGGTCGTTTCTCACTCATAATCAGCCTATAAAAAGCCAGTGATTTAAAAGGAAATATATATGGCAGCCATCTTGTATCACTCAGGTTGTCGTTAAAATGGACCTGAACTCTTGCTTAGGACAGAAGGCAAACCTAGAGAAATGCACCCTGTATGTATTTAGAGAGTTTAGCCTGTCCAATTCTGCCTCTGTGACTAATCACAACTGTAATTTGATATCTCAGCTGGGTCAGCTGGCTGCCTTGGCAGAGCAGCTAATTTGTAAACATATGTTAACCCTATGTCTGCTTCCATGAAAGCAGGAAGTAGGAACACTGCAGATTTATTGCAGGATTTGTATTAGCTGTAACAAATGTTTTTTTACAGGTTATTATGATGCTGCTTATCTTTTTGAGCAGAGAGGAAGTTCTGAGTTCAGATCCGCTTTAAACAATACCAGTTACCTGGCAGTCGTCCTGATCATTCTGGCATCAGTAGTGTCTGAATCACACATACAAAACATGCAATGCGGCTAACCTTTTTGTCAGAAACCTCTGATCTGCATGCGTGTATGGGGTCTATGGGTAAAAGCATTAGAGGGCAGATGATCAGAAAGACTACCAGGCAACTGGTATGGTTTAAAATGAAATTAATGTCAGCCTCCATACCCCTCACACTTCAGCTCCCCTTTAAATCAGGGGTGTCGAACTCAAATACAAAGTGGGCTGAAATTGAGCTTTGGGACCAAGTCGTGGCCAACCTCTATGTCTAGTGACCACCTCCCTCCCTTATAAAGTTCCCTGCTGTCTAATAGCCCCCCCCCCACCCATCCCCTAAATAGTTCCCTGATGTGGTCCTCCCTCCCCTATACAGTTCCCTGGTGTCTAGTGGCCCCCTTCTCTCTCCTATACAAACCCTGGTATGTAGGGCTTCCCCCATATGGCTTCCCTGGTGATCTATGGCTTCACCTCCAATATAGCTTCCCTGGTGTTCTAGGGCTTCACCTCCAATATAGCTTCTCTGGTGGTCTAGAGTGGGCCAAACATAATGCAAATGGGGAAACCCCCTGAGGGCCAAATCTGATGGCTCAGAGGGCCAGATTCGTCCCACGGGCCGGAGTTTGACACGTATGCTTTAAATCAATTACAGAGAAGTTGAGTCACAGCTAAACTTAATGACTCCCATGTAATCGCTGTTCACCCATCTCTTATGATTCATGCTGTCTAGGTGGACAAAAGACAGCATGAGAAATCAGACAAGAGAGAATGAGGAATAGAACTAGGAACTTGCTGGCTATGGCCTGGAAATACAAGCGTTATTACAAGTCACTTCTTGTAATAACTGTCTGGCTCTCTCTCTAGCCGACCCCTTCGTCTGATGCTGCAGTTGGGAGGACTAGCGTTGGATCCGGAGCATGTGTGCGCCAAGAGAATGGACAAACAGGAAGACAATGGAGCAGCATGAGCTGGAGGACGGACATGCTGCCTTATGTTATTTGGAGGACATGTGCATGCCTGCAGCTTGATTATCCAAATTTAACTGCAGCGAGGAAGCGCTCCACCCCCAAAACTTGTCGCGATGGTGACATTATTGCAAAGCCGGTGTGGTATGCAGTCTCAGATTATTTATCAAAATTAAGTTGTTAAACTGGCCTATTACTACACTCATTCTTAGCAGCCATGTCCTATTTCAACAAGGAAAATGTCAGCCATTTTCATACATTCCTAGATATGGGAAAGTAGATGTCAAAATACAGAAGGGCTGTCTGATCAAGAAAGATGCAAACTTAACTGGAAAGAGAGTGGTACAGATGTCCAAAGAAACGACCAATGAGCATCCAGCCCTTACAGTCTACTCCCCAGAATCATTTTCCAGCCGGGTGGCATGAAAAAGTAGAAGTGTGGTGCGTGATGGAGGACTGCAGGGTCGGTGCAACTCGCCTTACAGCATAGGGGGAAGATGAGGAGGCGAGCCGATGGCAGGCGGGTGTTCGCCAACATTAGCCGGGTGGAGCACCCGGCTAAAAAGGCCTGGGGAGAACACAGTGTTAATTTGGGAGGGGGAAGCAAAAGCATGACAGACTGGAACAAAAGTCATACAGTTGTCTGGAACGCTCAGTTTTCATTTTCCTGGTCTCGCTAGATCTGGCCCTGAGTGAGTGGATAAGTTGGTCACCAGTGGAGATGAAACTGACAGGCAGGTCATTCCACTGGCAATTAATGGTGTCAGTCACCTGCAGGGTTACCAGGAGACACACACTGCCCTCAGTGGGAAGGTAAGGTACCCTGTTTATTTCCCAAAGGCAGCCTATAGGATGTGCAGCTGGCCCCTGGTGTCAGCCCGAGTGAAGTATTATTCCTGGCTGGAGGCCTTACTTTCACCGTGCCAGATGACATGAGACACGAGGGGAGACATCCAGAACGTCTCATCCATGCCCAGCACAAGCCTCTCCTCACCAGCTGACGTCCGAAAACCAGAGCAAGAGAAAAACAACGTTCCTGCCTCGTATTAATCATTCAAGTTTGACTTATCGTTCATATTCACAAATCAAACTAACTATCCTGCGGTCAGTCTCACAAGTAGGGATGGACGAACTTACGGTTCCTGACAAACAACATTTGCCATTTTTTGGCTAGGGGCGCTCTGCATACGCATGCACGGCGTTTCTCATATGTGTGGCGTATATAATAAGGCACTCTCGTTCCTATGCTCAGTGCTGATATCTCTTGTTAGCTAGTGCAGAGCTCCCCAACCCTGTCCTCAAGGCCCACCAACAGTGCATGTTTCGCATGGAAACCACAAACATACACAGGTGAGGTAATTCGTGTCTCAGCAGAGCTGATTACCTACCTGTGTGGAGTTCCACAAAACTTGCACTGTTGGTGGGCCTAGAGGACAGGGTTGTGGAACACTGAGCTAGTGGCTGCGCTAGTCTTTGTGTGGTTTGTTACTAACCCTGAATGTCATTCTTGACCCGCCTTGCCTTTAAATGCTCTCGATTTTGACTCCCTTATCCCCCCACGCCCTGTTACCAGTGTAAAGATGAGATTCAAGGATTTCACAAAATGTTATCATGGACTCTGGAGTTCCCCTTTTATTTTATCTGTTTTTGTTTTCATCCCATAGACGGGCTGGATGTCTTCGAGACTTTGATCACGTACCCCATCATCGTGTTAATTTTTTACTTACTAGGAAGTACATCCTTTACTAATGTGTAAAAATATTACTTATCCTTTGCCACCTATAATCAATCAAAACGGACAAGTACTAATGTCCGAGTATCATCCGACAATTGTGGTCTAAAGAAGTATTAAAAAAAAATAGTGTTTTGCAGCTGTGCTTGGATTGTAGATACAATTTCATGTATACAGGATGCGAGGTTAGTTGTTTTTGTCATTTGGCCGAAGTGAGTCTGAAGCTATGTGATCTCGATATATCGATATTTCAATAAATATACATAGAGTTTGGCTAGTTTGTCTGCCCATCATTCAAATCTCCAACACCAGTTATCACCCTAGTCTGCTTCTTGCTCTAATTCCCAGTTGTCTAACATTAGGATTGAACTCTGCCGGCACAGACCATCTGACTGAACCTCTGCTACCTGCCCCCAACCGGTTCCTGGATTAAGATTATGGTCTCATCCTTTTACTTACTGTATTTTCTGCCTTATAAGACAAACAAAAAAAGTCCCTTTTCCATGCTTTTTTGCGTTGCGATCGCGAAAGCGTGTATGCACATTTTTTTGTAATTGATCCAAAAATTACAAGGACTTTTTACCCCACTTTTGGGGGCAAAAAAGTGCATCTTATAAGGTGAAAAATACAGTATATTTCCTTGGCCCTTAAAGAGACTCAGATGAGCCAAGTGGACATTTTTGTTTTACTACCTAGGGCTTCGTCCAGCCCCATAAGCATGGATGTGTCCCTCACCGTCCTCACGGATTCCTCCATTCAGCCGCAATCAGCTCAGTCGGGCTCAGTGTGTGACGCCATCCGGGGTCTTCTGTGCTTGCGCAGGAGGTCCGTGCTTGCGCAGAAGGCTCCCAGCTGACGTCACTGGGCCAAATACCAGAGAAGATTGCGGCTTAACGGTTGGGGGGGGGGGGGGGGGGGTTGTGTGGCTGATATTGTGGTAAAACCACACCCACAGCATGATGTCATAGCCATTTCCTTTCTGTGAACCTCGATGCATTTTGGGAAATAATGGCCGTTTCCAACTGCAAAGCAAGCTACAGATCAACTGGCAGAACTAAAGATGGTGCCACCAGTGATACATTTCAGAATGTAAAACAGGGAGAGGAAAGATTTTAACAATGGGCATACACTGACTAAATCCTCTATAAAGAATACTGTAAACAATAAGCAATTTTATGCAGTGTTATTTTCACTACAGTTCCTCTTTAAGTGACCATGTAACCGATATGGAGGCCGTCATCTTAATTATTTCTTTAACCACCTGAGCGGTCTGGACGAGCTCAGCTCGTCCAACACCGCCGGAGGCTGCCGCTCAGGCCCTGCTGGGCCGATTTACATCAAATAAAAAGCAGCACACGCAGCCGGCACTTTGCCAGCCGCGTGTGCTGCCTGATCGCCGCCGCTCTGCGGCGATCCGCCGCGAGCAGCGGCGAAAGAGGGTCCCCCCAGCCGCCTGAGCCCAGCGTAGCCGGAACAAAAAGTTCCGGCCAGCGCTAAGGGCTGGATCGGAGGCGGCTGACGTCAGGACGTCGGCTGACGTCGATGACGTCACTCCGCTCGTCGCTATGGCGACGATATAAGCAAAACAAGGAAGGCCGCTCATTGCGGCCTTCCTTGTTTATTCTGGGCGCCGGAGGCGATCGGAAGATCGCCTCCGGAGCGCCCTCTAGTGGGCTTTCATGCAGCCAACTTTCAGTTGGCTGCATGAAATAGTTTTTTTTTAATTTAAAAAAAACCCTCCCGCAGCCACCCTGGCGATTTAATCAGAACGCCAGGGTGGTTAAACAATGGTATAGTAGGTAAAAAAGGGAAAAATGCTGGCACTGCAGAAACCGTTTTACGTCCAGGGAGGGGGAGGAGGGGAGCTGCACAGCCCCAAGCAGGGATGTGTGTGGAGTAAGTCTTCAGCGTGCTCAGGCCAAAGTCACATCTATATGCAGAATATAGATGTTTCTTTAAACAATGCCAATTACCTGACTGTCCTGCTGACCCTTCTCGCTTCAGAACTGTCTGAGTCTCACCCAGATAAGCATCTGGTTACTGGAGACAAACTGAACTCCTGTTTGGCATCCTTGTCCCAGGTCAGTGGTTTGAAGTGCTGGAACCAGATGATCAAAGCCGGACAGCCAAGGAATTGGTACTGTTAAAAAGGAAATAAATATGGCAGCCTCCAAAATCCTTCTCACTTTCAGTGTCACTTTTTAGGAAGGCCATGAAGGCATGTAGCAGTCAGAGGGACATTTATCAAGAGTAGATGTAGAGAGGCGCCAAAAGGATAAAATATGCTAAAATGTTTAAAATATTCGGGTGGCGGCGGTGGACCGGCCACTCAGAAATAGACTCGATGCTGTCGCTTAAGATAAAGACAATTTATTCACACACTCCATGAACAGAACCACAACGCGTTTCACGGGTATATTCCCGCTTCCTCAGGCAATAAACAGATAGGAGTACACAGTACAGTCTAAAGGTCACGAATAGCGCCTCTGTAGACCTTGAGACTGTACTGTGTACTCCTATCTGTTTATTGCCTGAGGAAGCGGGAATATACCCGTGAAACGCGTTGCAGTTCTGTTCATGGAGTATGTGAATAAATTGTCTTTATCTTAAGCGACAGCATCGAGTCTATTTCTGAGTGGCCGGTCCACCGCCGCCACCCGAATATTATAAACATTTTAGCATATTTTATCCTTTTGGCGCCTCTGTACATCTACTTGACAAGATATCCACCCTTGGTGGTTGGAAGGGTGACAAACCCTCCTTTCCTTCTTCAGAGAGTGACATCTTAATCCTGAGTGGGGACAGGTCTAATCTCCCCACCTGCCTATATAGTGGTTGCCTAAACGGTAACCCGTGTTTGTAAGTATAATACTTACTCCACACTAATTCTCCCTGATCCAATACATACTACACTATATTGGGCTCTCGGTTTCTCTGATTTATCAAGAGTGTCAGAGACAAAATATTGGTAGATTTCAAGAAACCCGTGCAGAACAGTCTCAGACATATTAAGAAATCACTAAATAGCGCAGATTCCTTCTTAAACTGTGCTTAAACAGGGGGAGTTAGGAAGGTTTCTCAGACAGTGTGTGAAAGAAATCGCTGTTGCCGTGGTAACCAATATATCTGCTGTATTGATACAGGAAAGAAGTTATAACAGCATAAATATATTTACGGTAGATTATTTTAGGTTAAAGGAATACTATCGATACCAAAGTGTTCTAAAATGACAGTGTGCAAATAATGTCTAAGTAGCTGTGTAAACATTTTCCTACTTTTCATGTTAAATATCAGAGGCAAAAGCTGTAATTTATTGAGGGTAGGATTTAGCTATATTGGGACAAATCAATTGCAGAAGGGGTGTCTGCTTCAATGCTCAGCCAGAGTTGCATATCAGACTACAGAAAGCAAATATCAAACATATCAAACTATGAAAGCAAAAACCGTATGAAGAGCTGTGACAAATGGTTACATTTCCTCTGCTCTCTTCAGACACGTCAGTCAGAAACACAGGACACAGGAGCTGCAGCTGTTGGGAGCTCTCTCTCTCTCTCTCTGTCACACACAGAGCTACACAGAGTTAACTGATCAAGAGTGAGGGGAATTTCCCCTCTCCTCATGGCTCAGTCAGCCATCAGTTTTGGCATCAGTAAAGTTTGAAAGTATTTTGATAACAGTAAACAAAGAAGTTGCTACTGAAATGTATACACCAGTACTTAGCAGCACTTCCCAAACAATTCCTGTGTCAATTGAAAAAAAATGTGAATCGATAGTATTCCTTTAACTGAGAAGATGTAATGTAAATAAGTATATAATATACTGTAAATGTTTTAGAACTGAAACAGTGGATAAATGCCCAGGACTGGAAGGGTTAAAGGGGAACTGAAGTAAGAGGTATACGGAGGCTGCCATATTTATTTCCTTTTAATCAATACCAGTTGCCTGGCAGCCCTGCTGGTCTATTTCTCTGCAGTAGTATCTAAATAACACCAGAAACAAGCATGCAGCTAGTCTTGTCAGATCTAACTTTAAAGTCAGAAACATCTGATCTGCTGCATGCTTGTTCAGGGGCTATGGCTAATAGTATCAGAGGCAGAGGATAAGCAGGGCTGCCAGGCAACTGGTATTGCTTAAAAGGAAATAAACATGGCAGCGTCCATATACCTCTCTTCAGTTGTCCTTTAAGCACAGAACAGCTTCACAGGACACCTGGCAGCAAGGGGGAGGAGCACTTCAGATATCATGTCTAGTCTGCACAGCTGCACTATCTGTAGAACTGCTATTAAAGAGAACCCGAGGTGGGATTTAATTATGTTAGTGGGGCACAGAGGCTGGTTGTGCACACTAACACCAGCCTTTGTTGCCCCATGGTGTGCCTCCAGGACCCCCCTGCGCGGCGCTATAGCCCCCGCAGTGCTAGCGACACACAGCGTGTCGCCAGCACAATGTTTACCTCTGCCTGTCTTAGCGCTGCTCCCGCGTCTCCTCCGTATCGGCGCTACCCGCCTGCGTCACTTCCCTCCAATCAGCGGGAGGGAAGGCACACCATGGGGCAACAGAGGCTGGTGTTAGTGTGCACAACCAGCCTCTGTGCCCCACTAACATAAAATCCCACCTCGGGTTCTCTTTAAGCACTTAATCTCCTGCGGTTTAGGAATGGATTTGCACGTTTAACTGTAGTGCAGTTCTGGAAATTCACGCTAAACCACCGCTATTAAGTAGGATTTGAGAAGTTTATCATCATGCAGAACAGTTCCCCCTGCTGGTTAAAACTGTTTAAGAAGAAAAAAAAACGGTCCGTAATGCCTTGATAAATCTGGCCCACAGAATGAATGGTCACATGAAGGCCACTATGTTGCCAGTTTGTAGCATCTTCTGATAAACGTGTTCCAGCACATGGATTCTCGTCACATTATGGGACAGCTTTGTACTATAGAGAGCATGCTGTAGCTGCATCATCCACGTGTGACTACACGACAGAGGACCTGAGACGTGTCAGTTACCATTACAGCAAGAGAACGTTCTGCTCCAGAAGGGCCACTGGCATGGAAATTCTCCTCAATTGTTCTATAACAAGATGATCCTGCTCAGCTCAGCCAATGAATGGAGTCATTGTTTCTACGATGGAAAGTTAGGAAATACAGTGTGGACTTGTCAGTCTTCAGCACTGTGGGCAAGTGATTGTCATTCTTGTCTTGTAAGGGCCGGGGGGTAGTGAGCCTGGTGCCAAGTGCATCAAAGACCCAACATCCTAACTGCCATTAAAGGACCACTATCGTGAAAAAGGTAGCCAGTTAAAATCTGACAGGTTTTGGGCCAGTCCATCTCCTGATGGGGGATTCCCAGGGTTTTCTTCGTTTTCAACAGCTTTTCCTGAACAGCAATCTAACTACCAAAATAGTAAGATACCAGCCAGCCTTCCTACTCACTTGCACACTATTTTGTCAGACTTTGGAACTGCTGTTCAGAAAATGCTGTTAAAAACAAAGAAGAGCCTGAAAATCCCCCATGAGGAGATGGACTGGCCCAAAACCTGTCGGTTCTGTCAGATTTTAACAGCTTACTTTTTCACGATAGTGGTCCTTTAAAGAAGAACTTTAATGAAAAGGGGGGGAAAAATCAATACATTGCAAAGTGAAGTAAAAAATTAGAAGAGTGATCAAGAAGTGATGAATATTCACCAATTTGTTCATATTGTTTGAACCACAATCAGCCTGCACGTCATCTTTAAGGACAACTGAAGAGAGGTATATGGAGGCTGCAATACCAGTTGCCTGGCAGCCTTGCTCATCCTCTGCCTCTAATACTATTAGCCATAGCCCCTGAACAAGCATGCAGCAGATCACGTGTTTCAGACTTGAAAGTCAGATCTGACAAGACTAGCTGCATGCTTGTTTCTGGTGTTATTCAGATACTACTGCAGAGAACTAGACCAGCAGGGCTGCCAGGCAACTGGTATTGATTAAAAGGAAATAAATATGGCAGCCTCCGTATACCTCTTACTTCAGTTCCCCTTTAACTACTTACTGGCAGACATTACGGACAATCCCTTGTCTAATCTTTGAAGGTACGGACGTGGTGCAGGTAAATATTTAAAGGGGTCATCAGGGAAAAAATAAAAAGTGAGCTTTACTTATTCAGGGCTTGGCGAGGTCGGCATCTGTACCGGAGGGGACCGGGAGCAACCAGAGCTGCGGCGAGGGACATATCGGCTGCCAGGGGCTGGAGGAAGCCCAAGGTGAGTAAAGCTCATTTATTATTTTTTCGTCCTTTAAGAGTCCAGGACCTGGAGTTTTTTCGACGTTGCCGCTGCCTGGACCTGTTGCCAGTGGAGGTGTCAGTGATGGCTAACCTTGGCACTCCAGCTGTGGTGGAACTACAAGTCCCATGAGGCATTGCAATACTCTGTCAGCTCTAAGCATAACTTGCTGATTCAGAGGCATGATGAGATTTGTAGTTTTGTCACAGCTGGAGTGCCAAAGTTAGCCATCACTGGGCTATGTGGAGTCCACCGCTGCTACCCAGGAGATCCGGGCTCCATTGAGGTAGCTAGACACCACGACGATCGGGACACCTTTGGCATCGCTAGATGCCGGCTCCATCTATCCATTGGCTGCTCCACCACAGCAAGGACACTTCTGGTTCAGCCCCTCAGTGATGCCAGCCACTAAACCGGAAGTAAGGGCCGCCGCAGCCAAAACCTTCTGTGACCGCCAGATTATCTTGCCCAGCCCTGCTGAATGCTGCCCACGAGTCGGGACCTACCACAGAAATGAACACTACTGCACCTTCTGAACTGGAACACCTTGGCCAGCACTGCCAGATGCCAGCAATCAGGATCCTCAGCAGCGTCAGCCGAGAAGAACTGGGTCATCACTGCTGAACCTTTTTCTTATTAGAAGCCGTCTCTAAGGGAGCTTAAGTTGTGGGTGGAGAACCATGCTGGGTATGCAGTCTGGCCTGAACAGGGGAATTTTCCAGTCTTGCCCTACAGGAAGTCTGGATAAGTTAGGTCTACGGATTTACTTACAATGTAATGAGGCTCTCATATTAAGTACATATCTTTCACCAATAAAAGACTATTAAGAGTATTTATGCATCATCAATGTCATCTGTGTTGTGTACTTAATGAATGAAACCGTGCTTGGATTCCAACAAGTTTTCAGTAACTTTTTTTTTTTAAATCATGACCATGGACAGCAAACATGGCAGTAATGGGGGAAAGTAAGTACGTTTCGAGCACACAGCAGTGTCCCCAGCTCCTGGGGACTTCAGTCTTCGGGAACACCCTACACTAGTGCTGTCCAGCTTCGTGGACATGGAGGGCAAAACTCCCGGGAGTCTTGGTCTGGAGAGGGCAGAGCGGCAACATCCTGGCTTTGGGGGAAGGAGCTAAGCATAGAGAAAGGGCATGGCGGAAAAAGTGAGAGGAGGAGGAGTGATACAGCAAGCAGCACACAATGGCTCGATGCAGCTTGTGGGCTGCCATTTGGACAGCCCTGCCCTAGACCCATTTTGCAGGGGTTTGTGCTCGGGTGCCAAAACTAACTAACTGGATTATTGCACGTAAATCTAGTTATAATGGAATCATCCAATATGGATTCAATTCCGATGAGTTCCTTCCCAACAGGGGTCAGTGAGCAGCACGGTGGCGTAGTGGTTAGCGCTCTCTCCTTGCAGCGCTGGGTCCCCGGCTCGAATCCCAGCCAGGGCACTATATGCATGGAGTTTGTATGTTACTCCCATGCCTGTGTGGGTTTCCTCCGGGCACCCTGGTTTCCTCCCACATCACAAAAACATACATATACGTTAACTGGCTTCCCTATACATTGGCCCTAGGCTACAAATACATACACACATATGGCAATGGTAGGGATTAGATTGTGAGCTCCTCTGATGGACAGTTAAGCGACAAGACACTATACTCTGTACAGCGCCGCGGAAGAGATCGGCGCTATATAAATACTATATAATACCGACAGGGGTCTACACCTTCGGCAGTCATTTGACTTTACCCTTCAAGTGTATTCTTGGCACTTGGACCACAATGTCCTAATACCACGTGCAACACCCTGCCAAATGCACACAATGCCATGCCAGCCCTGAGTCATCCCTTCATAGTCACACCAACCCACTTCTCAGAATGTGAGGGCAGTGCTTGTGAGAGCCACGCCCCCTCGCAATTGGGGTCAACAAGAGGATTGGCTCATGTGCCACGCCCCTCCTAGAAGCTGAGAGAGCCTTGGCCATGTAGGTATAGAGTAACGGGTGTCAAACCTAAAGATTTACGAGCAGGGAAAAAAAAAATGAAGCCTCAGATAGGTTTTTCTGTATCAAGTATATCTTACAATAAAATATTTGCGGTCAAATAAGGTTTGTGTTACCCTTCATACCAGTTGCTCTCATAATACTTCTTTTTCACGGTTCAGTTTTTTGGCAAGACGCCCATCAACCTCCTCAGAATTACAAATGCTATATATAGAGGACGTGAGTGGCCATGTGTAGGAGGAGTTCCCATTTAGAAGGTATCCGATGTAAATCGCAGCCAGAGAACACCCAGCAAGGGATCAGGGACATGTCAGAGGAAATGCAGAGAATTCCTGACAGTTCGGCAGATACAATGGTGAACGGCACATACTGTCCTGACGCCCGAGTCATTTCATCTGCAGCACAGTATCAGATTATTCCTATAATGATCTTATTGCTCAATATGGAACACTGCTCTCAGCACCGTGCAATCAGGGAAGCTCTCTGGCAAGTCTGTTAACACTGCAGTGCCTGAAATCTCTCTTCTACTGAAGTTACTATAGATACAGGGTTAGAATCAGGGATGCGGCTAAGGTTTAGGTGGCCAAAAACAGATCACAATTTGTGCCCCCCACAAGAGGCCCTTGCTTCAATAATACATAGCCTAAGGTTCCCCTCACACCTCCCCAAATAGGTAGCCCTCCAGTATAGGTAGGTGTCCAATAAGGTTCCCCCCCCAGCATAGGTAGCCAGGGCATCCCCCCCAGTATAGGTAGCCAGGGTGCCCCACAAGTATAAATAGCTATGCCAGTATAGAAAACCAATCCCAGTATATGTAGCCACCCCCAGTATTGGTAGCCAAGGTGTCGTCCCCCCCCCCCCCCCGGGACACACCTTTGTTACCACTGGGGGGGGGGGGCACCTTAATCTCCCCCCCCCCAGTATTGGTAGCAAAGGTGCGCGTGTCCCAGTACAGGTCGCCAAGGAGTCTCCCCCAGTATAGGTCGCCAAGGTGCCCCACCCCCAGTATAGGTGGGGGGGAGAAACACTGGCAACCCCCCTCTAATGATCCCATTGGCAGACTGATGTGTCGCTGAATTAAATCATGCTCTGGCGTCATTTGCTTGTCGCTAACAGTCAGGGGATCATGGATATGCATATAGCACTTCCGCTGATCAGGGTCCTCAATGCTACATGCTCCTCCACAGATCACGTGACTATTCCCAGGGATAGAGCCACAATGCTGAACATGTGATCATTCCCATGCATATAGTTCCTCATCTGGCCATGTGAATGTACATCCTTGAAGCTACAGCAATTGCCAAGTTTTTCTCGTACAGCACAGTCTGTCAGACTTGCTGTAACGCCCACACGACTGTCTGAGAACGCCGCTTGCACGTGGATCAGGAAGGCACACACGTTATTACATCACATTGCAATGCACAGCCCACGCAGCAGGCCACGTTCTAGCCGGCCATACAATACAGAGCACCTCCATTACAAAAGCAGCGGAATATGCCAGAGAACGGCTTCAATGGAGTCCTGCAGCTCTCTCCACCGCTCAGCAACATCGCCTGAGCCGTGACAAATACAATCTGTACTTTCCATCACAGAAAGAGGAGCAGAGGAAAAGATGGTTCAAACAACAAAGACCGGCCAGGCTGAGGCAGCCCATATTAGTCAGTTAGAGGGGCACTGCAGCGAAAAACTATCATTTAAAATGTATACAAACATATACAAATAAGAAGTACATTTTTTCCAGAGTAAAATGAGCCATAAATTACTTTTCTCCTATGTTGCTGTCACTTACAGTAGGTAGTAGAAATCTGATAGAAGTGACAGGTTTTGGACTAGTCCATCTCTTTATAGGGGATTCTCAGGTATTTATTTTCAAAAGCACTTAGTGAATTGCAGTTACTCTGTCCAACTGCAGGGAGCAGGGAAGGCGGCCAGCTTCTTTGTATGAATCCTTTTTTAGGGAATATCTTTATAAAGAATAAAAACCTTGCAGAGAATCCCCTAAGAAGAGATGGACTAGTCCAAAACCTGTCACTTCTGTCAGATTTCTACTACCTACTGTAAGTGACAGCAACATAGGAGAAAAGGAATTTATAGCTCATTTTACTCTGGAAGAAATGCACTGCTTATTTGTCTATATTTGCACATATTTGCCATTTTACAATTTTTCACAGCAGTGCCCCTTTAAAGAGGAACTCCAGTAAAAATGTAATAAGTGCTTCATTTTTTACAACAATAATAATAATAATAATGTATAAATGATTAAGTCAGTGTTTGCCGATTGTAAAAGCTTTCCTCTCCCTGATTTACATTCTGTCATTTATCACATGTTGACATTTCTACTGCTGGACGGTGAGGTCAGTGGAAGTAGCTGCTGCTTGCTTTTTTGGCAGTTGGAAAAAGCTGTAAAAAGCTGTTATTTCCCACAATGCAACGAGACAGGAAACTGCCAGGACCATGGTCCTCACAGTTTCCTGTGGGAGGGGTTTCACCACAATATCAGTCACACAGAGCCCCCTGATGATCGGCTTGTGAAAAGGAAAAGATATTGTATGTAAAAGGGGGTATCAGCTACTGATTGGGATGAAGTTCAATTCTTGGTCACGGTTTCTCTTTAAGTGGGAGTTATTGCAGCTCCCAACAACAGAATATCCAAAAAAGCTCATGGTGACTCCGAACCACTAGGAGAGGAGAAGCATTACATTCCTAACAGAAGGTATTTGCAACAAATCAGCTTTAGGCTCCCTGCACACTGCATGCGATTCAGATTTTTAATCGGTTTTTACATCCGATTCTGATTCAGATTTTTAATCGTTAATGCATGCTACGTTTTTTTCCTCCGTTTTTCTGTTGATTGCATTCAGGGAAAATCGGAATTGCAAAATGGATTTGCCACGTGCAGGGAGCCTTAAAGTGAACGTGAAGAGGAAAAGGGGGCCCAATGTAGGTACTTACCTCGGGAGAGGGAAGCCTCAGGATGCTCCAGAGAAGACCTGGGCAAACTCTTTTTGCTCCTTCTCCCTCCCTCCTCCGGACTTGTGTGGCCAAGGCGTGATGGGTGCAACTCACCTGATCGTTCATTCCAGCGGTGATCTCCATGGCGACAGCAGAGTCATGTGCTGCGCTGGTACACGGTCACATGATGCTGCCATTGCCATGGAAATTGCCGCCGGAACGAGCGATTAAGCAACATTACTTCTTGTGCGTATTTATTATAAATAAAGGCGGGCAGAAGAAGGGGAGGAGGGAAATGCAGCTCCCTATTGGCGGGCTGCCCTCATAGCGTCTTAGTTTGCCCAGGCCTGCTCCAGAGGCTTCCTCCATTGCCCTCCTTCTCGCCGTTCCAGTGCAGAGAATTGTGCAAGCCCATTGGTTTTGTCTTGTCGACGGACCTCGCCCGCGCTTCTCAGGTGGCTTTGTGCTACATCTGTGCCTGTGCAGTGCGGACTCTGGAGATCCCCGCGCTGAAATGGAGGAACGGAGTGGGATGAGGAAGCCTGTGTAGGATCCAGAGGCTTCCCTCTCCTGAGGTAAATACTGTATATACTCACGTATAAGCCTAATTTTTCAGCATTAAAAAAATGCTTAAGCGTTTCACCCTCGGCTTATTTGCGAGCCAGTGGAGCAGAACAGATGTTGGAGCAGGTTTTGTTAATGGCAGAGGAGCGTAAGGATCATGCACTAGTGATCCTGCTCTTGCCAGCTTGCACCCTGCTGTGTTTGGGCACCCCCATCCCCTGAAACATGGTGTGCAGAGTGCGCTGCTAAAGACTACCCATGTTCCCCGGCTTGTGGAGGGGAGCATGCCAGCAACGTGTCAGCAGTGCAATGATCAATGATTCTTCCTGTGTGGCAATTGATGTGTCTCATATCTATGACGCCATCTAGTGGCTTCTTAAGACAGCTGTATCATCTTTGAGGCACATCTGGCTATGGGGAGGAGGGATGACTTGAACTGGGGGGGGGGGGGACATCTGCCTGCTGTGGAGGGGGCTATATTGGGGAGGGGCATATAAGCGAGTCAATCACTTTTTCCTTTTTTGGGGGGAAAAGTGGTTACCTGGGCTTAAACACAGGTCGGCTTACATACAAGTTTATACAGCATCTAAATTTTTGACTTTAGGATCCCCAGGTTTGCTTTAAGTGAGCAACTGTGGTTTCCCATGATGCATGTTTGGTTGATGTGGCTCTGTAAAATGTGGAAAGGTATAGGCTTGTTATACACCAACGGTTCTGGATGTGTGCCCTGCTTTAGGGGCATAACAAAAGGGGACTCACATATACAGGTTGGAAGCATTGTGGGAAACCACACTTGCTCAATTAAAGCCGAGTCATTGTAAATACCTTCTGTTTTAAGGCAGCAAAATGATATACTCCAAACACAAGTGACTCACATCTATAAGGGAGGGGGGGCGGCAGCAGCAGGAGATGCCCCAAACTAACCAATAGGAGCGCAAGTCATCCATGTACAGAGCACAGACAGCATAACCTGGGGGTCACGCACCCAAGCGGAGATGTGAAGCAGCTCAAACTGACCAATGAAAAATAAAAGCAAAAAGATTAAGTGAGCAGCATGATAGGTTGTATCGAGTCAGACTAAGTGGAACCTGATCCAGCGTGGACTTACACAACAATCCTGATCGTGTCCATAGGACTTATTTATCCAAAATAACTTTATTCCTTTCCCACAGTAATGTCACAGGAAGTATCCTTCCAACGCTGCCCCATCTCATACATAAGAAACAAGTGTGAAGAAAATACAAAGCAAAAGTCACAGCAGTGATTGCAGCATTGCATCCGCGCCCGCTATGCAATGCCGCTACTTGCATTTCCGAAAGCCCCGGCGCCTGGGATTCTATTGGGCGCCATTATTTCAAATCATTAACGCTAATCGGGCGATTCCAGCTGTTAAAATGCACTTTGTTTGCCGCATATTGCGGTTATCATAAAAGCAGTGTTTTGCGGCAATGAAAGTAAGTTTCTGTGCCCGATGACTGCCACTGTCGTGTGCCAAAATTTCCTTTCTTTGCCGCTAATCGCAGCTTTTATAAATAAACCTAAGGCGTGCAGTTTTTCTAAAAGAACCCCTGCACCCTTTTTATCCTGCTTCGTATCAGGATCATCATAGCGGAACGTTCCTAAGCATACTCTAACTTAATTTACCGTACATAAAAAAAGTTCCTATGGGGTACCTGAAGTGTGAGTAATAGGGAGGCTGCATCTTCAGCCTCTAATAAGCAACACGAGTTGCCTGACTACTCTACTTCTGCTCTGTGTCTAATACTGTCACTGGACAGAATGAGCTGCAGATCAGATGCTCTAACTGCACTGGCGGCATGCTTGTTGCAGGTGTGTGAAACAACTAAGGCCAAATCAGCATGTCAGCCTGGCAACCGGCATTGTTTATAAGAGAATAAAAATGGCAGCTTTCATACTCCTCACTTCAGGTTTCCCTTAAAACCATTTTGTTATTGGCAAACATTAAAGTACAATTGAAGTGAGAAGAATATGGAGGCTGCCATATTTATTTCCTTTTAAACAATACCAGTTGCCTGGCAGTCCTGCTGATCTATTTGGCTGCAGTAGTGTCTGAATCACACCAGAAACAAGCAGCTAATTTGTCAGATCTGACAATAATGTCAAACACTTGATCTACTGCATGCTCGTTCAGAGTCTATGGCTATTAGTATTACAGACAGAGAATCAGCAGGACAACCAGACAAACTGGTATTACTTAAAGCCAATGTAATCCCAGTAAAAAAAAAAAAAAAAAAAAAAAAAAAGATACTCACCTAAGGAGAGGGAAGGATGTGAGTCCTAATGAGCTTTCCCTCTCCTCTCCTGGTGCCCGGTGGATCCTCCGTGCAAAGCGCTGCCGCGGGGACTTCGGAAGTCTTCGGGAGCACTCGGGCTCCCGAAGGCCTGCGGCTCCATACGGCGCACACGCGAGTGCGTCATAGACACGCCCCAGCGCGTCAGAGGGCACTCGCGCATGCGCAGTATGCAGCGGCCCATCTTCGGGAGCCCGAGTGCTCCCGAAGATTTCCGAAACATCCCTTCGGCGGCGGAAGTGGCAGTATTTAACTAAAACGGTCGAATACTGCTACGGAGGTTCCTGCGTGGGCCTGGGCACCGGGAGAGGAGAGGGAAGGCTCATTAGGACCGAGCCTTCCCTCTCCTTAGGTAAGTATTTGACTTTTTTTTTTTTTGACACCGGTTCCCATTAGCTTTAAAAGAAAATACAATTGGCAGCCTCCATACCTCTCTTATTACAGTTATCTTTTAAATAGTCAGAAAACAACAATTTAGCACTATTCTAGCAACAGAGCTACTGAGAAGTTATACTGTTGCATAAACTTTCTATTTTACACATGACTACAGATCCCATAATCCTGAGCGGTGGCTGTTTGTTGCCTGTACCCAGCTGACAGCACTCCTAATGCTTCCCATCAGCCCTAGCTGCCACTGAATGAAAACAGAATCTGAAACAAACAGAAGCAGAACCTCAATAACCAACTCCCATTGTTATTCTAATACAGACATTGCAGCGACACTGATTTGGCAGCAGCTTCTGCAGGAAGATAAAAAAAAAAATCAATAAAAAAAAAATCAGATTATTCACAAATTCTTACGGTGTCAAATCTATTAAAGGAAATCTGAAGTCAGAAAAGCATCAAGGTGCTCTTAGCGAATGCTTCATTATTATTATTGATTTATATAGCGCCAGAATCTTCCGTGTCCCTGCACTACAGCATACAGGGTATAACAATACAACAAACAATACAACAGTTAATGCAAGACCATGGTGGAATACGGCTGATGCAGTGAAAAAAACAAAAAAAAATGAGCTACATATTTTTACACAGGGGTTGGAAAGGTATGTACACCCATATCACAGCATTGTGAGACAAAAGGGTAAGAGAGCCCTGGCCAAAAGGCCTTACAGTCTAAAGGGTTAAGGGGTAGGACAGTAGGTAAAGGGAAGCTGTCTACGAGATGGTAGAAATGGTTGTCAATGGCCAAAGTTTCCTAGGTAGGAGAGTATGCTTGCCTGAAGAGGAGTTTTTAGGAAAAAAAAGTTTTTTTAAAAAAAGGTAAGTGTGGGTGAGTGGCAGATGTTTTGAGGAAGTGTGTTCCAGGAGGGGAGAAGATCCAGAGAAGTCTTGTAAGATGCTGCTAAATGTGGTTCTGATGCTGTGCCTCTGAGTGACTAACCCAGAATATGGAGACACATTGTGTGTAGAGTCTGCTGGCTGAAGTGAAGAATATAGAGGTTGCCATATTAAATTTCCCTTTAAACAATGCCAGTCACCGGGCAGCCCTGCTGATTTATTTGGCTGCAGAAGTGTCTGAATCACACACCTGAAACAAACATGCAGCTAAATCCAGTCAGAATTCAGACAGTCACCTGATCATGCAGGGTCTATGGCACAAATAATTCAAGGCAGAAGATCAGCAGGGCAGCCAGGCAACTGGTATTGGTTAAAAAAAAAAAAAAAAGTTAAATGTCAGCCTCCATCTCCTCCTCACTTCAGGTGTCCTGTAAGCTCGTGGCAGTTGGCACAGTGTTTAGCACTTTCGCCTTGCTGCGCTGGGTCCCCAGTTTGAATACCAGCCAGTGCACTATCTGCAAGGAGTTTGTATGTCCTCCCCGTATCTGTGTGGGTTTCCTCCGGGCATTCCAGTTTCCTCCCACACCCCCAAAAACAAATAAGTTAATTGGCTTCCTCCTAAATTGGCCCTAGACTACAATACATACACTACATGATACACAGACCAAGGACTACGGCAGGGATTAGATTGTGAGCCCCTCTGAGGGGCAGTTAAGTGACAAGACAATACACTCTGTACATCGCTGCTGAAGATGTCAGCGCTATAAAAATATGCAAAAATAATACAATGTGGGCAATCCTAACAAAAGATCAGCACGACAACAAGGCAAATAGCATGTTCAGAATGTGATAGCAATATGGCAGCCTCCGTACTCCCATTGCTTCAGATTTCCTTTACAAATGTCCATCTCCCATGCCTGCCCAGTGACAACAAGCCCCTCTACGCTGCCTGGCTAGG
Source organism: Hyperolius riggenbachi (assembly GCF_040937935.1). NCBI lineage: Eukaryota > Metazoa > Chordata > Amphibia > Anura > Hyperoliidae > Hyperolius > Hyperolius riggenbachi. The sequence goes on from NC_090646.1 coordinate 637,484,498, forward strand.
AAGCCCAGAGGGAGAGGGGGGGGCTTAGCTTGCCCCTGGCACAGCGACAGAGGATGGATGCCCTGAGGCACACACACAGCAGCACGTGGAGGTGAATAACGGTCGCACTCACGGGGGTATAAAAAACAAGACAAAGAAATCGCCACTCACGCTGCACGGCGGGGAACCTCCCTGCTCCGCTTTATTACTTCCAGTCTTCCACCGCTCACCAGACAAAGCCAAACGTGCAGCGCCGCCGACACAAACTTAGAACTCACACCCCCTCTTTATTCTGTTTTTTTTAAAGCCGCTCAAACAATCGCCTCGCCAGCCGGTTAATTCACCAATCAATTTTCTGCTGTGACGGTGCATTTTTTTTTCTTTTTTTCGCCCCTCTTGCTTTCTTTCTGTACCTCTGCATTCACCTACACATCATTTTATGAGGCTGTTGCCATGGCAACTGGTCCTCCAATAATTTATGTCTTGCAGCTAACATAGGACGGGGGGATGCATACCTTAACACATAGATTATTGATAATGCAGCAGGGGCTTTGTGTGTGCTGGAGAGGCATCAAATTTTTACATAAAAAAAAAAAAAAAACTGTAGATTTCCCAGAACGCAACGTGAAACCTATAAGCAACAACAACAACAAAAAAATGCCTTTTGTGTAGCTAACTGGTTTTGATCGCCGTGGTATTTTTGTAAGAGTTTCTATATATAAATTGCATTTGTTTTTTTTTCATATCCACTCAAACCCGCCTTCATAATCACAAACTATTCTATGTAGGAAATACATTTTTTTTTACCCCCTCATGAGGTGTATATTTAAAGTAACTGCTACTGACAATGGTGTAATTTCATTTTCCTGGAACAATTTATGTAACATAAATCGGTGATACTAAAAAAGTAATCGTGTGATACACACCTGAAACGCTGAAGGGAGGGAACACAAGGCGAGAGAGGGATAATGGAGGCTTGCCACCTTCTGAGCCCACCACCCACCTCCTAAACCGATGACCAGCTACACTATGGATACGCAAGATCTGTCCTTGTATTCAAGTCTTTGTATGGCTTAAAGAGAACCTCCGACCAAGAATTGAACTTCATCCCAATCAGTAGCAGATACCCCCTTTTACATGAGAAATCTATTCCTTTACACAGACCACCAGGGGGCGCTGTATGACTGATATTGTTGTGAAACCCCTCCCACAAGAAACTGAGGACCGTGGTACTCCTGGCAGTTTTCTGTCTGTGAACCTTGTTGCATTGTGGGAAATAGCTGTTTACAGCGGTCTCCAACTGTCAAACTACAAGCAGCAGCTACATCACTTGCCAACAGTAAAACTGTCACCATGTGATAAATGTCAGAATGTAAATCAGGGAGAGGAAAGATTTTACAATGAGCAAACACTGACTAAATCATTTATACATAATTATTGTAAAAATGAAGCACTTTTTATTACATTATTTTCACTAGAGTTCCTCTTTAAAGGGACACTTAAGTCAAACAAAAAAAACTCACCTGGGGCTTCCAATAGCCCCCTGCAGCTGTCCGGTGCCCTCGCCGTCTCCCTCCGATCCTCTTGGCCCCGCCGGCAGCCACTTCCTGTTTCGGTGACAGGAGCTGACAGGCTGGGGACGCAAGTGATTCTTCGCGTTCCTGGCCACAATAGCGCCATCTATGCTGCTATAGCATATATCATATAGCAGCACAGAGGGTGCTAATGTGTCTGGGAACGCGAAGAATCACTCACCTCCCCAGCCTGTCAGCTCCTGTCACCGAAACAGGAAGTGGCTGCCGGTAGGGCCAGGAGGATCGGAGGGAGACGGCGAGGGTACCGGACAGCTGCAGTGGGCTATTGGAAGCCCTAGGTGAGTAAAACTATTTTTTTTTGTTTGACTTAAGTGTCCCTTTAAGCACTGAAGTATGAATAATTTGATTGTACATTTACACTGTCACTTATGTGGAAATAAATCTATGGATGGAAGGTGGACGCCCTAGAGATCTTTGTTGTACGGATAATGTAGGCTGCCATGTTTATTTCCTTTTTTAAAAATACCAGTTTCCTTGATGTCCTGTTGATCAAAAAAACAAAACAAAAAAACAAAAACAAAAAAAAAAAAACACGACAGCACCAACTGCCATTATCTATAACCACACCTCCAGCAATGCAATAGGCTAAAAAGTTTTTTTGTTTTGTTTTGTTTTTTTACAGATATACATATGCACAGAGGGAGTCAGGGTACGTTTCCACTTGAGCGGCGCGATTTGCTCGCGGAAACCGCGTCAACGAATCCGCATGCGGTTGCGCATGCGAATTTTCACGCGGAATCACCCGCGGTTTTAACGACGCGATTTTAACCATGTCAATGCCGGCGAGCATTGACATTGGTTTTTAGACGAAATCGCACGCAGAAACGCCGTGAAAACCACAAGACTAAAGAGCTTGCGGTTTTCCTATTTAGTTACATTACCGACGATTCGCGTGCGGGTGTGCGGCGTGCGAATTCTGACGGCTCTGCTGTGCAGATTTTTTCTGCATAGCGAGCTGCACAGAATTCCTGACAAGTGGAAACGGTGCCATCCACTTGTATTGGTTGAGCGAATCTGCATGCAGGAAACGCATGCAGATTCGCTCTAGTGGAAACGAGCCCTGACTGGTTGCTTGGCAGTCAGAAACAGACGTCATTTCCCACAATGCAACGAGGCTCACAGACAGTCAGGACCATGGTCAAGACATCACACTGTAAGTGGAGTTTCACCACAATATTAGCCATACAGACCCCCTTGGTGATCTATTCGAGAAAAGGTAAAGATTTCTTGTGGGAGAGTGTTAACTACTGATTGGGATGAAGGGCAATACTGGGTTAAAGTTCCTCTTTAAGAAAACGAGGTACAGTTAGTATTTTAAAGGTATTGCCTGACTCGACGTTTGTTGGTTTGAGGTTGGCAGATCTGCTCCATGACTAGTTCCAGACCATACCTCCCTCGCTCAGATGCCAACGAAGAGAAAGAAAAAGCCTTTGAGCATTTATCACTCTGTTTTTATCATGATTGTTTGCACAGCCAGAGAAGTGTTATGGCTTCAGTTTACTTTTCAGGAGGGCCAACATTTAGGTTTAACTAGAGTGCTCCAGGCTGTTATTCTTCAGAAACGGCACAGCATTGACCTGATGAAGCAGCTTATGTTGTGAAATGCGTTTCACACAAATAAAAAAATAAGACTATTAACTATACAAGTGAGTCTTCTTAAAGGTGGGATCACTCTCACCAGTGCCTTAAAAACGTTGTTGCAACTCTGTTTTTATGGGGACCTCCAGCAACTGTACGTTTGAATCTTCGTCACTATAAACTGAAACCATTTTTGTAGCAGCGACTGCAATGAACACGCAAAGCCAAGTGGGGGCGGTGCTTCCCCACATGCTTGTACATGTGAATGCTTCACTCAGCGCCCCCCCCCCCCCCCCCACACACACACACACGTACGTGTGCTTCGTTGTCAAACCATATTAAGCCAGATCAGGGGCAAACCTAGGATTTTCAAGGGGGGGGGGGGATTCCTGAAAGGGCTCCCTCAGCCACGCACAATACGGTATAATAATATGGTAGGACATCATGCTGGGTACACAATGCAATTTCCTGTCTGACTGACTGGATCTGATGATTATGTCCTAAATCTCCGATCTGCTCCTGAACAACAGGATCGATCAGGAGCAAATTAGATACAGATAATAATGAGGACAGCTGACATTGGTGATGAAGGGGAAAGTGAAGAATTCACACAGCAGGGCACAGGGCTGAGCTCACACGAGTTTGTACAATGCCTGCTACAGGGTGAGAAACTACTGGATACTGGTGGCTATTAATAGTCATTCGCCCCTTCAATGGCTTGAGTTCTTTACACGCTATATAATTAGGCCTAAGAGGACACATAAATTTAATTGCCCAACACGTCATCACAACTTACCAGTATATGTATACATGTTACATTGTGTATTGTGCATTGTGCATTGTGCATTGTGCATAAAAACTTGCCCAAATGCTCAGTTTCTCCTTTCCCCCTCAGCATTCACCAGCTGCCTGCTCACTCACTAACCCCACCTCCCTCAGGTAATATAAAGTCCCCATAGGCTGACATTTTGCTGTGTCAGCTTAAGTTATGCCCTTTTTCAATCAATCCTCCCATGTGAGGCAGGTTTCTGATGATGGGTGTGGGCAGGCAGTTGTCAGTCCATAAGACTCTCTGGACTAAGAGCATATACGGCAGTTTTGTTTTTCTGAATAGTATAAGGGGAAAAAAAAGTTCTTTACAAAACTGTTATTCATGAATTTAAATGATTTCTATTGTTTTAACCACTTAACGACCGCCTAACGCCCATAGGCGTCGACGGGTCGTTAGTGGTATAGCATGGAACTTTCCATGCCAGTTCATGGAGGCTGCCTCCGTGAACAGCTGGAGAGCCGCCGATCACGGCTCGCCAGCGAACTGTAAACAGGCGGGGAAGAAATCCCCGCTGTTTACATCACACAGTGCTGCTGCGCAGCAGCGCCGTGACGTAGATCGGCGATCCCCGGCCTCTGATTGGCCGGGGATCGCCGGCATATGATAGGCTGAAGCCTATCCTTCAATGCGCAGGACGGAAATCCATCCTGCGCAGCCCATGGAGGGAGAGGGAGGTAAGGGGAAGGAGGGAGCGCCAAAAACGCTGCGGAGGGGGGCTTTGAAGCACCCCCCCCCCCCCCCCGCAGATCACAAACAGCCGGCAGCCGGCGGCAATCAGACCCCCCCCCCAGCAGGACATCCCCCTAGTGGGGAAAAAAGGGAGGGGGGGGGGGGAAGTCTGATCGCCAAGGCTCACTCCTGATCGGTGCTGCAGGCTGGAGAGCCCACGCAGCACCGAAAGCCCTGGTCCTTAAGTGGTTAAATAAAAAGCTGTGTCTGGACTTTAACAGGTTGCAAGGAAGACCGCAACATTCTGGCCGTGGTCAGTGTCGCGGAAAACAGATGGGCAACACATGGTACACCCCGAATATTACACAGCTTGCAAATCCCAGCTCTGCAAAGTCTGGAGGAAAAAGTGCTTAATGGAATAAGCCAATGCTGGCAATAAGCAGGCAGAGAAGGCAGAAACAGAGTTGTGACCTACAATGTATTGGATGCAGGTCATACTACCAGCAATGAGATCCATAATAGAGTTACCCTCAAGAGATAGATAGAGATAGATATAATTCAATAAAGGTGATACAACATAAAAAAACAACACTTTCAACATTTTGGGCCTGTAGTCCATTGTCAAGTACTTATAGCGGAACTGAAATGAAAAAAAAAAACCAAAGACCGGAGAATCATTGATGGACTTTGCAGGCACAGGCCGGCTACAGGGGGCTGGCAGATGCCCCAGGTAAGTGATTTTTTTTTTTTAATTTCAGTTCTGCTTTAAGCAGTGTTAAACAGTTGACAAAGGGCGTCAGGCCCAAAACGTACTGGTTTTATGTTGTATAACCTCTATTGAATGAAATAAAAGAAGTTGGATATATATCCGTGGAGGTTCGAGTTCTGTATAGGAATCTGTATGGTGTGTGGTTGAATAAGCTCCTACCCCACTACGACTCCCATATCTCCCATTATCTAGTTGTACATCCCTGAGGCTGGTAGACACCTCATCTCTCCCAAGTCCTTCACCTATCTGCCAACTAAAACAAGCTTGCCACTAACTGTGGGACTACAGGGTAAGCAAGATTTTAGTGTTGCCACTGGGGTAACGCCCCTATGCAGTCATACCGGTCTGTTGCCTCTCTGCTTCCTTGAAGGAAAAGTAGTGCAGCAGGCCAAGTGGAGGGCACCCAGCGGGATACCTCATATACCAAAAGCTGCTCCCTTCCTGAGGCAACAGGGTCACATCCACCAATAGAAGTAGAGGAAATTAGCAAAACACTAAAGCTAAAATTGCCCACCAGGACCCTATCCCACAGTGTACAGCCTCTGGGCTTCACATTGCTTGTGCAATTTTACTAAACCTATTGGTTGGTGGTGTGGATAGGGTTTTTCTACTGGGTTAGCCATTTCTACAAATTAGTGGACGCAATTAAGTTGCCACAAGCAGGAAGCAGCCATGGGTATCCTCAACTAGACTAGTACTGAGCAATTTACCTGGTGTGGTGCGTAGGTTTGGTGGGTATGAGTGGTGTGGTGCTTATACATGGTGCGTATGTGTGGTACGTATGTGTGGTATGTATGTGTGGTATGTATGTGTGGTGTGGGGTGTGTGCGAGCCTGGGCCTCCATCCAATTCTCACTCAATGGTCGGTGGCTCTAATGTATGACTAGAGTACCTCTTTAATTAGCTTCCAGCCGAGTTGTCTGTAGAATGTAAGCATAGTTGTGGTTGGGACAGTGGATTGCATTATGGATTTATGAAGGCAGAGCTAGACAATGGACCAACTGCCCAGAACGTCCATTTCAGCCAATATCTCACTGGTTGTTCTGACACACCGATCCAGTTTTGCTCCAGTTTCCTTGGCTGCAGTTTTGATAAATCAGACCTAATGGAATCTCCGCAACTTCTCTTCCCGCGTCACTAATGGGATTACTTGCAATCGTAAAGTATAAAAATAAACTCCGCTGTAAAAGAAAAACAGACATCAGCGTTGTTTCCATACAGCCTGCTCGTTATGTAAAGAGGAGGCCTCAGCGTCGCTTAGCAACATGCTCCCCATTTGTTTGTCTGTGCGGAGGACGCGGAGGAGGCCACCGCAAGTTGCGTCTTTCTCGATGACAGCGAGGGAAGGGGAGGGAAGCTCATAATTGATTGCCTAGGTCATTAGAGTCCATGTGACAATGGCAGCTTCTTTGAACAAAAGACCTAAAGCCTGCCGCATCATGTAAAGTGCAGGAATAATGCCCCATGTATGATGCTGGAGCCTAGGCCGGGTACAATAACCAGCTAGGTAGACAATTAGCGCCAAGGATACTGCGTCATTCATTAGTGCGCTCAGAAGTATTCAGATATTGCACGTATATTTTTGAACGTAATAGTTCTCCTTCATTTAAGTCCCAGCAGCCACTCATTCTGCCACATGCCCAGCTCCAGATGCTCGTCATGTGACCGATTCTTGACCAACATGCCTTGCACGTGTGCCTGAGGCTTAAAGATAAAACGTGGTCAAGAATTGAACTTCATCCCAATCAGTAGCTGATCATGCCCTCTTTTCCATGAGAAATCTATTCCTTTTCACAAACGGATCATCAGGGGGCTCCAGTGTCGGACTGGGAGCTGGAAAAGCTGAGGAAAATCGCTTGCTGGCCAAGTAGCAGTAATCAGGTGTTGCTGCTCACAGTGAAGACTTGCTGAAGGTTTCCATTAGTAGTGATAACACAGGGTTACTGCTGCTTGGCCAACAGCTGGATTTCCTCAGTTTTACCACTTCCCTGCAAAACAAAGCAAGCAGCATCTCCTTCCAGTGACATCACCTGCCAGCAGTAAAAAATTCACCATGTGATAAATGTCAGAATGTAAATCAGGGAGAGGAAAGCTTTTACAATGGGCAAACACTGACAATCATTTATCCATAATTCTTGTAAAAATGAAGCACTTTTTTTATTACCTTATTTTCACTGGAGTTTCTCTTTAACAGACAACTGAAGTGAGGCTATGGAGGCTGCCATATTTATTTCCTTTTAAACAATACCAGTTGCCTGGCAGCCCTGCTGGTCTAATTGGCTGCAGTAGTGTCTGGATCACACCAGAAACAAGCATACAGCTAATCTTGTCAGCTATGACTATCTCAGAAACACCTGAACTGCTACATGCTTGTTCAGGGTCTATGGCTAAAAGGGTTAGAGACAGAGGATTAGCAGAACAGCCAGTCAACTGGTATTGCTTAAAAGAAAATAAATATAGCAGCCTCCATACACCTCTCACTTCAGTTCTTTCACTCTTTCCAGCCAGCCCATGGGTGGCAGAAAGCAGCGATGGGCTCAAATTCGGATTCGGGTGAGCCGGATAGTTGCTATCCAGATTTCACCCAGTAATGCTGTGCGGGCTGGGCGGGGGGTCAAGCTTACCTGTCTGACGTAGTCTTCGGTCCGCCCCTCGGCGCCTCCCACGATGCACTCCACGCGGCGGTCACGTGATCACAAACACTTCCTCCTTCCGTGTTGAAGGAGGAAGTGTTTGTAATCACGTGACGCGCGTGGACCTCATCATGGGAGGTGCCGAGGGACGGACCGAAGACGGCGTCAGACAGGTAAGCTTGCCCCCCCCCTCCGCACAGCATTACTGGGTGAAATACGGAAAGCAACTATCCGGATCACCTGAATCCGAATTTGAGCCCATCGCTGCCAGAAAGTAGCCACATACGTGCACGTGAATGCCAATGGCTCTCCATCATGGGCAAAAGATGTGGTCTTGAGGATTGTTTTGCCCAAGCAAAGGCTGAGCCATCTGCTCCCCCCTCTCCACATTCTGTGCCGCTCCATCATGCACTTCACCACTGTCCTGCCACCCCTCCAAAACAGAATATGTTACCAGTCTCTAGTATAGAGACACGTCTGTACAGCCTCGAGTCTGCACTGTGACCTGAGGGACCACATACCAATCACTGCCGGGCAACATGCCTTGTATGGGTGCGAGGCTTAAAAATGTTCTTTCCCGAACTCAATGCCCCATCCTTTATCCCTCCTCCAAAAGGTTCTCCTCTCCAGTGCTCAACGCCCCCCATCCTTTATTCCTCCTCCAAAAGGTTCTCCTCTCCAGTGCTCAACACCCAATCCTTTATCCCTCCTCCAAAAGGTTCTCCTCTCCTGTGCTCAATGCCTCATCCTTTATCCCTCCTCAAAAATGTTCTCCTCTACCGTGCTCAACGCCCCCCATCCTTTATCCCTCCTCCAAAAGGTTCTCCTCTCCAGTGCTCAACACCCAATCCTTTATTCGTCCTCTAAAATGTTCCGCTCGCCGAAGATCAACGCCCCATCTTTTAACCCTCCTCCAAAACGTTTTTTATCTCTAGTGCTCAATGCCCAAGTCTTCCTCCGCTAGTTGTAGACACGTCTGTAGCCCGATCAGATCAAGTGCCAGACCAACCAGCATGGTAGTGTGAAATGGAAAGCATGTACTGTACTTTGGAGGCCTACAGTGTGTGGCATTTTTGGCAGCCTGAGGCAATGTAATTAGTGAATGAACTTTGGTGTGCGAGTTCCCATCTCTGTAACGGCTTCGAGGAAAGAGACAGGAGGCGAATCTGTGGCCTCCTTCAGAAGTACAGGAGTTAAAAGCGTGCGTGGGTGATGAGCCATCTGTCAATATCGTCTGGATTGTGCAAAACAGTTCAGCTACGCATGAATTTTAATGAAATGGATGACTAGACTACCGTGCCAAAACCTTTATGAATAAAGTGATTTAGAATCAGAATATGACATGGGTTTATGAGGAAATCTATGAATTGCCATTAAGAACAATTAATAGTTGACACTTCTCTTTCATAGTATGCAGCGCCATACCAAAACCTACCACTCCTGACTTTCTGAAAGTGGGAAAAAGGGATATCTACCAGCAAATACACGCCCCTTGCCACGCCCCCCTGCAGCACCATTACCTCAGCTATGACCGTTAGCAGGAAATGTATAAAGGCCCTTTTTCCTGAATGGCAGTTTAACTGCCAAAATAGTAAGCTGCCAGCCTCCCTACTCGCACACAATTCTGGCAGTTAGACTTAGCAACTGCCGTTCAGGAAATACTTTTGACAACGAAGAAAACCCTGAGAACTACCCATGCGGAGATGGACAAGTCAAAAAACTGTTGGTTCTGTCAGATTTTAACTGCTTAATTTTTTTCACTGGCGTGGTCCTTTAAAAACAAAGAAAACTATGGGAATCCCCCATGAGTAGATGGACTAGTCTTTTAAAGGATACTGGATGTGACATGTGACATAATGAGATAGACGTGTATGTACAGTGTATAGCACACAAATAACTATGCTTTGTTCCTTTTTTTCGTTCTTGGTCTGAAAGAGTTAAATATCAGGTATGTAAGTGGCTGACTCAGACAGGAAGCAACTACAGTGTGACCCTCAATGATAAGAAATTCCCCTTTTTTTCTGCTAGGAAAGTGTTTAATAGTTGGAATTTCCTATCAGTAAGAGTCACACTGTAGTCACTTCCTGTCTGAGTCAGGACTGAGCCAGCCACTTGCATACCTGATATTTAACTCTTTCAGGCAGAGAAAAAAAAAAAAAAAAAAAGAACACAGCATAGTTATTTGTGTGCTAGGCACTGTACATACCCATGTCTATCTCATCATGTCACTTCGGGTATCCTTTAACTCCTTACTTTTTTTTTTTTTTGCTAGAGTGGACCTTTAAACACAAAAAATTAAGAGGTATTGCATTCAACCAAACCATAATCCTGTCACATTAATGGATCACTATATATTTGTTTTCCCTGAGTTCGCTGCATCTGCTTGCATAATGCTTAACCACCAGCGGAGTGACTCATCGACACAAAATGTTCCCATCATAAAAATGTATACGTAGCACGACACATACAGAAAAATCATAACACCGCACCAACACAAAGGAACAGGCAGAGAAGAATTCCTGGTGCTGAAATAACACAATGTGTCTGATCTGTATCACGACGGTGGAGGTGGGAGAGAAACTCTTCACGTTTGTTCTCCTGGCCGATATTGCAGAACATTCGTGCTGCACGTTTTGTAATCTTGTAAGGAAGGAATGTGACCGGTGTAAGGACACTCCTGTATTTGGCACATAGGGGCCAATAAAAACACCTGTCTACACTGGTACAGCCAAGAAGAAGACGGTCTCGGGTGGGGGAAGCAAGGTCAAGGTTTACGCATGTTTACAAACAGATCCGTACCGAGACAAGGAAACCATTCGAGAGGAATGCCCAAAGTCCATACATGGCAAGGCTGAACCTAACCGGCAGTTTTCAGAGCAAAAGGTGCATAAATGGCAGCATAGGTGTAACTATCAACCCTGTGACCCCTTGCCATTACAGGGGGGCCTGGAGGCTCTGGGGGCTCCTCCCCCTTCCTAACCACAGCCAATTAGCAAAAAAGCCTCCCAGTTCGTTCACAAAAAAAAAAAGGCCCCGCCACCTCCTCCCGCCATGCAGAGTAGCCAGTACTGGGAGTGTGTAATTTTTTCCTGCTTCCAGACGCTGCTTTACAGCAGAACACTCTCTGCTGCCATTCGCCAGCTCCCGATCACCTGACCCTCGTGGGATTCAGGAACCAAGGGGGCCCCATGTTATTTATGCAGGGGGGCCCTATTAAGTCTAGTTATGCCCCTGAACGGCAGTTTTCCAAGCTGGTTTTGTTGGTCATTAGCGGGTAGGCATCTTACCCAGGTGTTTAGCGACTTCAATAACTGTATTCCATAGATCGGTGTAAACACTGGAAAACCACTATGGTCCATAAACTTGTAGGCCGTTCGGGGAGTTGCCAAAAACCCAACATTTAGGATACCCATTTTCATGTTAATTAGCCTAGTTTCTCTAATTCTTCTAATATCTATATTTTGCAGTATACTGGTATGCAACGCCACTCTCCCAGTGATGTTTAGCCAAGACTATGATGTCACACTGCCTTCTGCCCTAGAGCACTCTTGGAGGTCAACTGAGGTTACTGTTCTCTACACCGGGGCAGTCAGTTTATAGCCTCTCTTTGAATATTCCATCCGCATGTTGAAGTAGGCATCAGGTGATGTCAAAAGTGAAAATATCGGCAATGCAATAGTCTTACCCAGTCCTCTTTTCTGCCACTTACCCTTCCTCCTAATGTCTCACACTAACCCTCCCTCCTTATGCCCATCATAAACCCCTCCTAATGCCCAACACTACCCCCCCCCCCAATGCATAACACTAACCTCCCCAACTAATGTCCAACACTAAGCACCCTCCTAATGCCCAACACTACCCTGCCCCATGACTAACACTAACCCCTCTCCTAATGCCCAATACCACCCCCCATGCCTAACACTAAACCCCTTCTAATGCCTAACACTAAGCACCACCCTTATTGCCAACACTAACACCCCCTCCTGATGCCCAACACTAAGCACCATCCTTATTGCCAACACTAACCCCCCTCCTAATGCCTAACACTAAGCACTGCCCTTATTGCTAACACTAACTCCCCTCCCGATGCCCAACACTGATCCTCCTCCTAATAACAAAACTAACTCCCCAATGCCCAAAGTAGTAATCAAACTACTAGCCATTCAGTTACTAATAACCAATAGGCTAGTATTGACTAAGCGGTAGTAGGAGTACTAGCTGACTGACTTCTAACAGCTGATCAACTAGTATCAGGCACCCAACTTGCCGCCATTCGCATTGAGTTATATGACGTGCTTGCTGAAGCGGGCGTACAACCTGCTTCACCAGCCGCCTCCTCCAGCAACAGCTGTGCTAGGGCTAGGACTGTGTGGACATTCCAAAAATCCGGTCCTGCAAGGAAGAATATTGATCAGAGTACAGCTACCTATTCTGCACCACCGTTTCCATCTTCCAGTAGTCTTCATCAGCCTTTACAAATCAGGTGCCGGGAGGAAAGAACCAGGGAAGTCTGACAGAGCCACGAGCAATTAAGAGCTACAACCTGCTCAATGTCCTTCCCTCCTGCAGTATGGCATGGAAGGAAGGGGGAGGGGCATTTAGGCAGCTGTCCCTCTCTCCTGCGGTATGGCATGGAAGGAAGGAGAGGGGCATTTAGGCAGTTGTCCCGCTCTCCTGCAGTATGGCATGGAAGGGGGAGGGGCATTTAGGCAGCTGTCCCTCTCTCCTGCGGTATGGCATGGAAGGGGGAGGGGCATTTTGGCATCTGTCATTCCCTCCTGCAGTATGCCATGAAAGGGGGAGGGGCATTTTGGCATCTGTCATTCCCTCCTGCAGTATGCCATGGAAGGAAGGGGGAGGGGCATTTTGGTAGCTGTCCTTCCCTCCAGCAGTATGGCATGGAAGGAAGGGGGAGTGGCATTTAGGCAGCTGTTTTTCCCTCCTGCAGTATGGCATGGAAGGAAGAGGAGGGGCATTTAGGCAGCTCTCCCTGCAGTATGCTAAGGAAGGAAGGGGGGGGGGGGGGGGAGGATTTAGGCAGCTGCCCCTCTCTCTTGCAGTATGCCATGAAAGGAAGTAGGAGGGGCATTTAGGCAGTTTTGCAGTGTTCCACTATACCTCGGTTCAGTTTCTCAGCCAGCCAATGAACAGGCAGTGACATTTCCCCTCTTAGGTCAGAATGAGGAATGTAGTTCCTTATTGTGAAACCAGCAGGTGAATGACGCATGGAAAACAATGCGAGTGATTACTCTGCTGTGGTTCTATAAGATGGCCAGCATAACTAGCTACCTCAGGAAGTAATGAAATGATATAAATATTGTCATTGTAAAACAAGCTAAATAAACCAGAGGGTAAAAGCAAAGAGGGAGGCAAAGTGTGCAGAATAAAGCAAAATAACCCAACACAGCCTTTCCCAGCTCAGCTCTACAGGTTGTGTACGATTAAAGTAGACCTGAGCTCTTCAATAGGACAGAAGGGAAATGGAGAGAAATGCACCTTGTGTATTCTCAGAGAGTTTAGCCTGTCTAATCCCCCCTCATCTGTGACTAATCACAAGTTGTAATTTGATCTCTCCTGTGTCACGACTGCCACAGCAGAGATGACAGATAAGCTCATTTGAAAGTACAGGATGTTAATGCCATGAATCGGGAAGTAGAAACTCTACAGATTTATTTTATGATTTGTATCAGCTATAACAAAGGTTTTTGTTTAAAGGTGGTTATGCTGTTGTCTATCTTTTTAGAGCAGAGAGGAAGTTCTGAGTTCATGTCTGCTTTAACAGTTATCCCAGGTCTTTGCCTGCTATGTGCCACTGCCAATATAACAATACAAGGCACCCAAGTAAAGCAAGTCCATGTTCATGATAAAAAAAAATAAAACAAAAATGTCTTTATGTACCTAGACAGGCAACTATTCCATCGCAGCACATTACAGTTGTAAACTTGTAATGAAAAAGCCATATACCTATAATGGTTGATTATCTATCTGGTCCCATGCTCAGTTTCCCTCTTGACCAAAAAAAAAATAAAAAAAAAAAAATAAAAAAAAAAATGGTCCAGCCAATGAATAGGTGCAACAAAGGCCCCCAGCCTCCCCCAGGAAAGGAGAACACTGTAGCAGCTGAGTTTACCGAGAAGTAGTAACAATGTTGAACCAGTCTCCAATCCGGATAAAACAACGTTAGAGTAAATAAACAGGGGAAGTGGTACTCACCTCCCTATAGAAGATTCAACAAGACTTTTAGCAACAAAAACTTTACTAGTGTACTCCAAAATCTGAGACGCATTTTGCAGGACACAGCCCACTTCTTCAGACAAAGCAGGAGCGAAATGTGTTGCATATTTTGGAGTAAACTGTTAAAGTTGCTAAAATTCGAGTTGACTCTTCTATGGAGGAGGCGAGTACTACTTCCCTTATTTTTTATTCATTTTAACATTGTTTTATCCCGACTGGCACCTCTGTTTCAACGTTATTATATATACAGAGTCCATCCATGGTGAAGGTGCTTACCCCATTTCTCTGGTCTACAGAGAGCGACTTCTTAACCTACTACGATTGGACGGGTTCAAGTTCCCCTAATGCTTATGAAGTGGTTGCCTAACAGTAACCCGCAAGTTGTATCAAACATATTACACTACTGTGGGCTCTCAATCTCTCTTACAGAGAAGCAGAAGGTTGAAAGCAGGGGCAAGCATGTGTAGCCCGTGAAACCGTTGTATCATCCACCACCTTTCATCTGTACATGGTTTATAGTCACATATCACTGCTTCCTATTAGAATTCACTTTTTTCAATTCTGGGTTCAGCTGAACTTTGCATGCTGCTCCCAAGTTGTGGTTTCGGTTAAAAGGTTATGGGAAGTAGTAATCCTATGCAGCTACTTGACAAACTTTCACAAACTTCCCATCATGTTCTGCCTTCAGCCTACGTGTGATTTAGGTACAGATGTGGATTACACTTTTTTTTGAAGATCGCCAGTTTCTGCAAACATTCATGGCGCAATGCTTGTGTGTTTGTGCCGGGCAAATTCTCCTTTTCACACTTGGCTTAGTTTCTGATCCCTCTATACTCAACATTCCCATGTGGTGGAGTTTCTGTAAACATCCCCTAGACTTGAAACGTTAAGACATGAGAATTACACGAAATTCTGTAATCTGGCTTTGATCTGTGAAACTGAATTTCTTGAACAAGAAGCTCAGCACTATTCTCAAGAGCGTGGACAACCTAACTCTACGGAAGCGAAATATGGGGCCCCATCAACTACCCAGATCAATCAAAATGGGAATCTGGCCCCCCAGAAACATTCCACCCAGAATTCTGAAAACACCTCCTCCAGGTCCATCGGAGTACCTCAAACAATGCCTGCCGAGCGGAGCTGGGTAGATTTCCATTACTGCTTGAGATACAGAAGAGAGTGTTGTCCTTCTGGGCCCACCTACAGAGCAGCAGCCCCGACTCACCCCACTACAAAGCCATGCTGCACAATGAAGACCAAGAAAAGCCATGTGCCCTGAAAGAAGTTGTCAACTCTCTGGTCCCTCCAAACTCAGATCCACAAGTCCCATCAAGAGCCCAAATAAAGCACACCACAGCCAAGAGCAAAGAGGACTATGTAGATAAATGGAGGAATGACCATATACCAGTGTCTACAGAGAGAATATAAAACAGCCCCATACCTGGAAAAGCTCCAAAACCCTCGAGAGGAAAATCCTGAGCATCTACAGACTGAGTGCTCACAACCTTCGAAATAGAGTCTGGGAGACACAGACAGATGTACAAACCCAGGGAGTAGAGACTGTACCAACACGGTGAGCAGAAGACCCTCGAGGACAAAAATCACTTCCTGCTGCACTGCCCCAAATATACCGCTACCAGGGAAACCTGCTGGGTGCTGGGTGCCCGCAGCCCCTCTTGGACTTTATACCTCCAGACTGATCCAGGGCAAATGCCCTGCCACTGGGACATGTAACCAGGCCATCAGGCAAATCCCAGGGGCTCTCTCTCTCTCTACTATCTCTCTACACTCTTCTGATTCTCTCTCTCTTTTTCCTTACACTTTTCTTTTACACACTGCGGGGCATCTGGTACTGCTGCAGAGCGAGCGCCGCCGGTAGATGTGGCTGCTCCTCACATGGCACTCCAGTCCGCCCCACGCGTCCTCCACTAGTCATGTGCTGTATTATATATGTATATGCTTACATATGTACCATACTGTACCTGTGTGTGCTGAAGGATCGCATGTCTGTGTTTGTACCATCACCGACCCTGTATGAGCCAAAAATAATTCCGGGTACAACCCCCGTTGTACTTGGCGAAATAAATGATTCTGATGCTGATTCTTTAAGAAACTGATGGAACGATTTCCAGACTTTCACACACAGGATGAGAGAAAACACTGCATTCTACTAGGCGAAAAGAAATCCACAGTGACAATCGCCGCACACTATGTCACAGCATGCCACAGACAGTGGAGCATAAATGAACTGTAAACTCCCCCCCCCCCCCCCCCCCAAATGTCCACGAACTGCTAACTCACTGCACCTCCACCCGATCCCATGTCCCTCATTCCCCTTGCTTTGGCAATGCCTGTATTGAAGCTTAGTCATGCCAATAAAGCCATCGGTGATTTCATTTGATTTGATTTGCTCATACGAGTTTCTCCTTCACATATGAACAAAAAAAGAAGGTGTAAACTGGCCCTGCTCTACAACCCCCGCCCCCCATCTCTCCCCTCATAGTAACTGCATAAGGCCTGACCAAAGGAAGTAGAGCGGCTTCGCCAAGCCATATACAATAATACAATACAATAACATTTCTATAGCGCTTTTCTCCCATAGGACTCAAAGCGCATATGGAACACTTGGCACCATCCTGTTGCCCATTAAAGTATCCAGCAGGTCGGGATTCACTAAGGTCTGCAAAAAGTGGAGATCATCAAGACTAAGTGGGGTGGGAAACAATGGTCCCACCTAATAATGATATATTTGGGAAGGAAGGGGGGACCCCTATTTTTTTTTCATATTTAGGGGCACTGGACAGGGAAAGCTTGGGACCTAAAATTGCTGTATAAGGTCAGCAGGCCTCATGTTAATTTTTATCCAGGGTCACATTCTATGTGCAACTGGCCCCGTCTCGTACAGCAGTCTGATCCAGATAAAGGTCAAGGCACTAAAGCCATTTTTAGAGTCTGGTCAACAAAACAAACAAGAAAAAATTGTCAGAATGTATTAAATCCAATTCTGCTGCCTCTCACTTAGGTGTCCAATTCAGGAGGCAAGCTTCCATTAAGATCGTTACTTTTTGAAATCATATCTGTATACCTCTTGCACCAAATTTCCTTAATCAACCTCAAATGTTTTAGATACGGAATCCATTTCGGTGACTGAATATCTCCCTCCCCAACCCCCTAAGACATGGTTCCAAAGGTAAACAGTGGCAGTCTAACTTTTGGGCAACCAAAAAGGACAAGCCCAAAAACTTCACCCAAAATTCAAGGATAATACAAGACATGAGGCTCCCCCCATTGCAACTACCAATTTAGGTTGAAGTGAATCACCACCACAGCCACGCAGATAGACACTGGAAGACCCCATGTCTTGGCCATACAGTTAAAGAAGAAAACCAGAAAGCTGATCTCTTACAACAGAGTTACAGACTACCCAGCAAGCTCATGGTGAACCAGAACAACAGATTGCAGTACCTCATTGCTACTCTGCAGCGTTGTTAAATGAGCCATACTGCTTAAATCTAAAGCATGCTATATAGTTGTGCACAGGTTTATAGACCTACGCACTACTATTCACTTTATGGGGAGGCCAATGTGAAGTCTAGGCAGGTAGTAAACTGCACATGCAGCTCCTACAACTAAATGCAGTAGCAACAATTACACATACATACATTCCAAAACCCTGACAGTATTTCCTCTGTAACAGGTTAGAACTAGAGATTGAGGAGGTTAAAATTAATTGACTTGTTGAGTGCAACTTGGAAATGGAGCCAATCAAATTTGTCAAGAAGTACATTTGTACATTTGATTGGACTAATTTCAAGATGAATACAATTTGCATGGGAGCCATAATTATTAGCATCTTACTGACCATTTCTGGTTGGAAACGGTGGTGTAGCTAAGGAACTATTAGCCCAGTGCAAGTTAAACATGGGGCCCGCACAAGCACTCTATACATAAAAATTGATATGGTGCAAGGTAGGTTGTGGGGAACAGCTTGTTAATGATTACTGCCATTTAAAGCATCTATATAAGTGATTATTAATAGCACAGGACCAATACAGCTAATATTGCGGTTGAGGGAGGGCCCTGGTGACGTCACAACCTCTGCACCTCCTATGGCTACGCCACTGGTTGGAACCACTACCAGGTTTAATCTGCACTCTGAGCTTTGGTTGAGATTTATCCCCTCACTTCCTGCCCAAGGGATTGGGCTACTAAACACAGGAAGTGAGGTTAGATTTCTGCAACAAGGACCTACTAAACACTTCCTTTAAGTTAAAGGGAGGGGAGGTAAGAACATTTGAGTCTCATTTCTGTAGGTCTCTAGTTGAGAAGATTTATGGCACCAAGGACAGGTCAAGGATCACACAAAGTACTAAAAGCATGAGGGGTGTTCTGACCCTTGCCCTCTCTAAACAAAAATAAAAAGGTTTTCTTGCATTCTACTTTAAGTCACAGCCCAGGTTTATTTATTAACCCTCACAACTAAGAGTAGGGATGGAGGTGGTTAGTATTGGTACGTTTCTGTACCGTGTGCCGACCAGCTGATCCGGCCAGCTGATAATATTCAGCTGGCCCGATCAAGCTGCTCGACCCTCGCCCGCTCGATCCCCGCCGGCGGACAATGGCAGGAAATCGAGCGCTGATAAGGAAGCGCCGGCGGGGACGAGCGGTAATCGATCCGCGGGGACGCGGCTGGGGTCGACCAGGCGGCTAATCGAGCCGCCGGTCGACCAGTCTATTCCCAGCATAAGAGGCTAGAGCAAGGAATACACCAGGGGTGGAAAGAATAGTGGTAGGGCTAGTTCATAGGCTGGCAGGGATAGTGGTAGGACTAGCTCATGGGTGGGATGGAATGGTAGACACAGCTCAGAGAAGGGAAGGAATATTGGAAGGGTGGCTTGGAGAAAGGATGGAATGGTGGTAGGGATAGCTCAGGGCCAGGAAGGAAGTGTGGTAGTGATGGATCAGGGTTGAGAAGAAAGTGAAAGGGAGAGTTCATCTACAGTCAGGAACAGTTGTGGGGACAACTCATGGAAAGCAATAGTAAGGACATGCTGGGACAGGATGGAATCGTGGTAAGAATGGGAAGGAATAGTGGTAGACAGAGCTCAGGGTTGAAAAACAGTGGTAGTGACAGCTCAGGGGCGGGAAGCCTAGTGCTGGGGACAGGCTCAGGGGCGGGAAGCCTAGTGCTGGGGACAGGCTCAGGGGCGGGAAGCCTACTGCTAGATATAATTCAGAGTGGTGGGATGCATAGTGGTAGGGATAGCTCAGAAAGTAAACATCTTGTCAGTAGAACAGAACAGGGATTTTCAGACTACATTTTGAAGCAGATATTTTGCTTGGAGGGGTTTGGTTCTTATCGGTACACCAAACCAAACATAAAACAATATATCAATCATTTACAACCAGCACAATGTGAACAAGGGAGAAAAGGTGCCTCTCCCCAAATCAGACAAACCATATTCTTCAGCGATACTAGTTAGGCACACACACACACACACACACTCACAGGCACACACAGGCAGGCACACACACACACAGGCAGGCACACACACACACAGGCAGGCACACACACACACAGGCAGGCACACACACACACAGGCAGGCACACACACACACAGGCAGGCACACACACACACACAGGCAGGCACACACACAGGCAGGCACACACACAGGCAGGCACACACACAGGCAGGCACACACACAGGCAGGCACACACACAGGCAGACACACACACACAGGCACACACACACACACAGGCACACACACACACACAGGCACACACACACACAGGCACGCACACACACTTTACTGCTTAATACATGAACAGAACTGAGGTGACCCAGCTGCTAGGATTTTGCTTAGCTGCACCTATTCTACATGTTCCAATTCCAGAAAGCAAAAAGATCATCAGAAGACCACATTTCAGAGACCTCCTCACAACCATATGTATACACAGGCATTTGGAAATGCATTCAACCCAAGCTTTCTGCCAATTTCTATCATTGTAGCTAAATCACTTCTGTTAGTTTTTCATCTGCTACCAGCACTGAGCATTGAAGGATACATCAGAATCTCTAAACATGTGCAATTAGTACAGATGATGCTAAATTTAGATCCAGACACACCTGTAACTCAGATCACATTCATGTCTGAGCGAAAAGACAAAACATCAGGTTGTCATTACATTTAATAGACTGCAAAAATATCCAGAGAGGGAACAAAACTAGAGCTCAATCCAGGAAGGAAGGAAAAACAGAGGGAAGCCAAAGCACTGTTTCTAAAGCAAACAAGCAAAAAACACAACCAAAACACAGATTTACCTTAAACACGATGGTCATTGAGGCACTCATGTGACCGTTAGCTTTCATCTCTTCCATGTCTCACGGTCTTGACTTGCAAATAGTCACTTTCCTTGCGAAAAGGCTTGTGCTACAAGCCTTTCCCATGCTTTGCCTTATTATTGGGCACAGGGGTGGACCAATGGGTGAGACTCAAGGCGAAGACACGGATTTGCTTTCCAAATTTGCAACATATAGCCAGCCAATTAGCGCCCCCAACATTGCAATCACTCCTACGAGAAATCTAAAAGCTGGGTATAGGCACCACAAGGAGCTTGCACAGTGACCACCGTCAGCAAGAAAAGACCTGTTTCAACCAGCTGTAGACCTTCTGTAGAACCTCAAACTGGTATCAACGTTGACATCTCCTCAGCACCATCCTATTCAATAGCCATTTACAAAAGGGCACATAGTAGATAAAGACTGAACCTAATTTTCTTCAAGGCAGCAATAGCTTTGCTTGTGAGAGCTAAAACTCGAATATGGAGAAGACCTCAGGCAAGAGGCACTTGAGTAAAGAAAGAGCCCTACATGGTTAATCACGACTCCCTCAGTATCGGAGAATGAAGCCATCAAGCAGCTGGTGTATCTGAGTGAATTAATGGAAGCTTAACAGAATAAAAACACAACTATAGCACTGTGAAGAGCATGTATAGCGAGGTGGAAGGGGGTTGACGCTTCGTTTTAAAGCAAGCATCGTACATTATACACAGAGCTGCATTGTTGCTGAAGCCTAGCAGGCAGCGAGTGAGCTAAACACACAGGGGCGTTAAAGATTAACAGCAGCGAGACTCACCTGTGCGCTGCGACCTTGACAGTCCCCGAGATGAACGCTGAGCGAGTCAGGTCTAGCCCTGTACATGATTTCATTCACCCTGTGCGCACAGAGCGTGGATTCTAGCAATTTAACCCCAGCCTCCCCCTGCCAGAGACAGGAAAGGACCTCATTGTAACGGGGGAAAGAAATAAAAAGGCAGCTCGCTTCTCCCTCCCTTCCAGATAACAAAGAAGATAATGGAGGCCGCAAAACAAGGCGACCAGGCTGCCTATAGGACACGGCGTACGCTGGCTCTGTGGTGAGCGCGGGGTGTGTGCGCTGCTGAACGCACCAGACCGCTCCCCACACAGAAGCACGCACGATGTTAAAGTTACCACGACAAGGGAACAAGTGTCCTAAAATAGTTCTAGCTTGTCGGGAAAAGCAAAGCCGTGCAATGCCATGACAACTAGAGCTTACAAAAAAATAGAGAAAGAAAAATAGGTACCGCCTACATATCAAACATTGTTACTGTGCAATTTCATCTACATTTCCCATTCATTAGGCATGCAGGCTTTTCCTCTCCCCTTCCTCCGTAGAGGTAGGAATTGTGGAAGCGAGCGCTATAATTAACTGCTTGGCTTTCATTCAAGAGTGATCAATCTGCCAGTCATAACTCCCAACCTTATCGCGGATGTGGTTTATTTTTTTTTATCCACTTTGCGATGAGAAACGGCAGAGGGGAAGCGAAGGTACGAGACTTGGCGGTGAGCGCGGTGCTGCTACGCGGGGGCAGCTCAGGACTAACCGCAACATAAATGTTTCACATTTCTCTAAGACAAAGAGGATTGTTCCTAATTGTTTCAGTCGGAAACATGCAGACAGGTGTCCAGCTACGGCGGTGGCAACCTGACCGGCCGTCCTCAGATTTCTATTGTTCCCTATGAAGGTCCCGCTCATGTGTTTACCTTGCCCCATCCCTCTTCCCTCTCCACTGAGCAGCACACACAGGCAGGAGCAGATCAGAGTGTCTACATATCATTGAAGTGAACTTCCAGACAAAATCTACTCAGCAGAACTGAAAAGGCTTGGTGTTTCTTTAACAGTTTCACAGCATCAGAACTGTTTTTCTTACCCAAGCCTCATTTTTTAGCTGCAAAGAAGAAAACTGCCCGGGCATTTTTCCCCTGATGCTGTGCAAAGCATGATGGGATTTCTGATGTTCTCATTCTGCTGTTTTGGTGCAATTTTTTTTTAAAATTTGAGATTTGAAGCCTAATGGGCGCAGCTGGGAGGGGTGATCAGGATTCAGGACAGTTGGAACTGTGTCTCATGCTCCTCGTCACCTCCTTTCAACCAAAAGGATGGCTGTCCCCATCAAAAAGATGGCTGCCCCCATGATATCACAAACATTTGCTTGTTCTTTTAAAACAGGGTGGGTAAGAGATGATATTACCTATCTATTTTAATTAACATAACTACTGTAACTTAATGACGGTATGCTTGTTTAGGCCGAAGTTCCCCTTTAAGAAAAAAAAAACAAAAAACGCTACTTGAAATGAACTGCAAAGGATGTTTCAGGCGACAAATATAAAGTCTGTATATAGCTTAAAGATCCACTCCAGCAAAAAAGTAGGCAGTTAAAATCTGACAGAACCAACGTTTAACTAGTCTATCTCCTCATGGGAGATTCTCAGAGAGTTTTCTTGGTTTTCAAAGGCATTTCCTGAACGGTAGTTAACTGCCGAAATCGTAAGATACCAGCCAGCCTCACTAAATGTTTGCACAGTATTTTGTCTTCGCAACTGCAGTTCAAGAAATGCTTTTGAAAACCAAGAAAACCCTGAGAATCCCCCATGAGGAGATGAACTAGTCGAAAAACCTGTCGGTTCTGACAGATTTTAACTGCCTACTTTTTTCGCTGGTGTGGTCCTTTAAAGGAGTTCTTTTGCATCCTAAAAATCTAACAAGCTGACACTTACCTGGGGCTTCCATCGGCCCCCTGCAGTGGTAATGTCCCATGCCATCCTCTTCCGATGCTCTGTTCCCCGCCGCCGCTCCCGGTGTAATCATGTGAGTGATTACACTGCGGCTTCTCGCTCTCGCCACGTCTTCAGGAGCTTACTGCGCAGGCGCAGTACAAGAAAACTTACGTACTGCGCCTGCACAGTAAGCTCCCCATGACGCCAGCGGGAGCGAGCATTATTCGTCTGTTTAGACGAATATTAGACCGGGACTGGCGGCGGGGAACGGGTGATGGAGCAGGTCGGCGCGGGATATTACAGCTGCAGGGGAGCGATAAAAGCCCCAGTAAGTGTGAGGGCTGGAACCCACTAGAGCGATTTTTTGAGCGTTTAGGGAGCGTGAGAAATCGATAATGATTTCCCTAAACGCTCTGCCAATGTAAATGGATGGTGAAAATTCCACAGAAGCAATTGAGATTAGCAAAATCGCAAACGCAGGACATGCAGCATTTTGTTAGCGTTTGCACTTCAATGTAAAGTATATAATCCAGGGCTGTGGAGTCGGTCCAAAAATCCACCGACTCCTCAGTTTAGGATTCCACCGACTCCGACTCCTCTAATTTGCATATTACAATTTTGTTGATTAAAAGTATGTAACATGAAATTCGTCTCTTAACTGCCAACGCTTAGGAATTTTACAAGACAACTGAAGTGAGAAGGATATGTAGACTATTATATTTATTCCCTTTAGACTAAAACTAGTCCTTGGTAAGAGTACTTGTAAAAGGTACAAACCGGAACAAAGAACATCAATCAGGCCCTAGGCAATGTAAGTGTGGGTACATGTAAGAATGATGTGCAGGTACTCTGCAGGGGAATGAGGAGATTGTAAACAGACAACACCTCTGTGTTCAATGTGCACAGCATTCTCAGTGGATTCCCTGCAGCTCTGTGGGGAGTGCATATGTAGAGTATAGTACTACTGTGTAACAAAGTAAACCTGAGACAGATGAAATTAAAGTTTTATACATACCTGGGGCTTCCTCCAGCCGCCTTCAGGATAATCAGTCCCTCGTTGTCCTCCACCACCACCTGGATCTTCTGCTATGAGTCCAGGTACTTGAGCCAGTCGGGCGTAGTGCGCATGCACACACTCCGCCACCAGGAGCATATTACACCTGTGCAGCACTATTGCGCAGGTGCAGAATGTTCCTGGCTGTGGGAGCGGCATGCGGCCAGACAGCGCTGACTGGCTGAATTAACAGGACTCATAGCAGAAGATCCGGGTGGTGGAGGACAGCGAGGGACTTATTAGCCTGACGGGGGCTGGAGGAAGCCCCAGGTATGTATAAAATTTTACTTTTCATCCGTCTCAGGTACCCTTTAATTTGTAGTCACCAAACCAAATTTTAACAACATATCAAATTATTTGATTTCATCAGCAAAGGGAGTGCGTACATTTGCATAAATCAGCATCAATGCAGAATTATTTCCATCTCATTGACCATCTCTATTAGTGACAGAGCTACACATCAGGCTTTATTCTTACAGCATAGATGTTATTTAGTATATATAAGAGATTCCTGTGTACACATCATATATACAGCCACAATCAGATGTGTATATCTGACCTTAAAAATACGGGGACTGCTTTATTGAAGCAGCACAAGTAACTAATTTTGATTAGTTCATTTCATTTTTGTGGACTAAGCACAGCTATTACTGTATATATACTGTATATATACATTATTTTTAATGACTATTATCTGAGAAATAGAACATTTTATCATGTTTTCTATTTTAATTACAGTTACAAATTAATTAGGAGTCGGAGTCGGTGCATTTTTTCCCCGACTCCAGGCACCCAAAATTGCCCGACTCCACGACTCCCACTCCACAGCCCTGATATAATCGCTGGCGTAATCGCTCATCAAAACTTGCACGGAGCGATTTTGTTAGCATTTTGTAGTTACTGCACACTGTAACAAAACTTAATTGAAAGGACCATTCAGACTTTAAAAGGCCAATCGCTAATCAACCGTTAGCAAATTGATACACTTTAAAATCGCTCCCTAAAACACTCATGGAATCGCTTACAAACTGCTCATACAAAATGCTAGCGATTGCGATTAGCGATAGCGTTTTGTAGTGGGTTCCAGGCCTCAGCTTGTTTGATTTGTAGAATCCCACAGAACCCTTTAAAGGAATGGGCAGTGCTGGAGAACAGTGACGGTGTACAGGCACTTGTGTGTGTAAAGTAAACTCGCACCTCAGCAGAGAGAAGAGCCTCGGATAGTCCAGAGGCCTCCCCTTTACTCCTCAACCCCACCGATCCAGCCCAGAGACACTCAGTGGGGTTGAGGAGGTCATGGGAGGACTCTTGCCATCCAGAAGCTTCCCACTAAAGTTTCTAATGTAACCTTTTTGCTTTTCTCACAGGTCTACTTTAAAAGGTCATGCAGGGTCAGCCCTACCATGAAGCCACCTGAATCATTCAATTGAGAAGACAAACTCTAGGGGGCGGTGCTTGCAACACTAATATGCAGAGCAGGAGCAGCGGAGCACAATTACTGGTCCATCTCATATTTAGTACATCGGATAATGACATACGTTAGCTGTGTTAACAATGGATGTATGACCTCACAGATCCTATGTGGTAATCGCTATTAGATGACCTCATGCAATACAGGAACCTCACCACCCAGGCTGCATCATCTATAGTGTGTCATGGGGCTACTGTGTATGACCAGCCCAGTGACTATTAGGACACTTCTTATACTATTGAGAATCATTTTTTCCAGCCTACTTACTAAGAGGAGAGATATGGGCAGCAGAGGGAAGGAGAGTAGGGCTTCCTACCCTATGACAAGGGTCAGTCCATCTGGCAAATCAGACCTACATTGACTGACTGTGACAGAGAGCCTGCGTGAGACTGACTGTGACAGAGAGCCTGCGTGAGACTGACTGTGACAGAGAGCCTGCGTGAGACTGACTGTGACAGAGAGCCTGCGTGAGACTGACTGTGACAGAGAGCCTGCGTGAGACTGACTGTGACAGAGAGCCTGCGTGAGACTGACTGTGACAGAGAGCCTGCGTGAGACTGACTGTCACAGAGAGCCTGCGTGAGACTGACAGCCGGCATAGAATTCAAATAATCAGCACCCATGTCATACAGGGCTTGTTCACAACTTGGGGCGTTTTTGCTATTTAAGCGCCGGCGATTTGCAAAAATCACCCTGCAAGCTCTTGTGCAACGATTCCCTATGAGAGAGTTCACACCTGAGCGGTTTATTTCCGATCCGCTCAGTAAAGCGCTGCCTGTACTATTTTTAGGGCAATTTTGCTACAATGGAAGGCATAGGAAAAGCGCAAAACGCTCACAAAAAGAGCTTTGTGCGACGATTGCGTTCACGCTTTGGTTAAAAAATACATTGCATTTATTCATTTCCGGGTCAAAGATTCACTTCCAGGTTTGCCTCAGGAAGTGATGCAGTCAAGTCCCCACCTTTGATCTGCTGTGAAATACACTTTTAAAACGAGTTCCTCCCCTCCCCAAGGAAGTTGCAGCCTCCGGGCGTATCTCACAGTATAAAAAGCAGGGCCAGATGCCTAGAAAGAATCTTTCTGTTGGAGATAGCGCATAGCTAGAGGGATCCCGAGCGAATCGGAACGGCGTTCTCCCGCCAAACCACGTTCTAACCTACGCAATAACGTTATATCCCATTTTTATGCAAATATCCTTGTGTGCATCTCTTAACTTTTACTTTATAACTTTTTTACTTTGTTTTTTTGTACATCTTTTGTATATATTAGGTTCTGAATTGTTCCATTCTTTTTCTGGAATATTAAATTGTTATTTAATAAGCTTGACTTCTGCTGTACTAAACTAACACTCATAGCCTAGAAGAGACTGAAGTGTAACTAAGTTCATGCCTGATTGTATGATTGAGCGACACTACCGTATAAGATTGTAGTTGCATTGTGTGTATGGGGCACTTCTGCGCTCAACAGCCGAGTGGGAAGTCTAACAGTATCGTTCGGAACGACTAAGTGGTTTTGCTTCACTACAGTGCAAGATTGCAACTGTGTGTGTGTGTGTGTGTGTGTGCGTGGCGTTCTCGTATTCGGCCTAAGCACAAAGCTGACCCAAATACGAAAACGCAGATTGCGTGTTGAGCACTCGACAGCTGAGTGGACGTGTCTAGCAACGGCTAGTGGTGGCAGTGGGTAGTGTTTGAGGGGTCCCAGCCTTGTTTGTAGCTTCAATAAGGCTGCTCCCCGCTTGATCTGGTCAAACCCGCAGTCGGGAACCGTATACGCAGGCGTGCCGCGGGCCGGTTTCTGACAAACACTGGTTAAAGAGACACTGAAGCCACTTCTTGAACCAGTTATTTAGCTTTAGGAATATGGGCCAGTGCTAAAACGCAGCATTCCCGCAGCAAAACAAGGGTTTTATAACCCACAAATCCTGGGGTAAAAATCCCAGACTTTTAAAGTTATGGATTTTGCTGCCCTGGAAGGCAGAGCTTAGTGCTGTAGCTCTGCCTCCATTAGCGTCAATCACCGCTGTTCGCCGCCTCGCTGATCAGCAGGGATTGACGCGAGTAGAGGCAGAGCTACAGCGCTAAGCTCTGCCTCTACAAGGAAGTGTTCCCCGGTTTTAGCGGGTTATAAAACCCTCGTTCTGCCGTGGGAATTCAGCGTTTTAGCACTGGCCATATTCCTTAAGCTAAATAACTTGTAAAATCAAGTTTTTAATTATCATAAGAGAACAGAGGCGCCAGCAGGATAAAAGGTAATAAAAATGTTAAAATTTGCTGGGAGGCAGTGGTGGACTTACCTCCGGAAAGCAGACTCAAAATACTGTCTGAATTAAACAAATACATTTATTATTGGTACCCCAAAAGATGCAAAGCGTTTCGCAGGCACAGCCCGCTTCATCAGGCAATAAGATAGGGGACAAACAGTAGCTCATCAGTAGCACGAATAGCGCCTCTGTAAATTGGCTTCAGTGTCTCTAAAATAACTGCTCGCCCCTCCCCCCCCCCGGTAATTTTTATGGCTTCGGACTCTTTAAATTTATCTAGATTTCTTATTTCCAAATGTTAACATGAAGGATAATTAACCAGGATAGAAAGGACCAGTGTGTTTTGATTTATAAAACAGATTGTTTATAAAATCTTTATGGTATGCGGGACTAGGGGCGTGTCAGGGTATGCTTAGGGGTGTGCCTAGGTGTCCCTCTTATCTCAAACAGTTGGGAGGTATGTATGTCTATGTAAGCATTGTGTAGTGTATGTATCGTGCAGTCTAGAGCCAATTTTAGGAAGAAGCCAAGTAACTTATCTATATGTATTTGGGATGTGAGAGGAAACCAAAGTGCCCAGATGAAACCCACACAGATATATAGAGGGTTTCTGTAATCAGGTCAATTACTGTAAAAGTGAATCATTTATTGCATTCTACTATGTTACTACAGGGCCTCTTTAAATCACGGTTACCCAAGGTCGGTTGCTGAGCTCCTCTGTGCAGGGATATCCGTTTGTGAAGAATCACTCTAAACACAACAATTAGCATTTGATACTGGGTAGATATCGGTCCTGCATTGCCGCTCTATCAGACACCATCTGCTGTTCTATTGAAACCTGATAAAAACATTCCATTTGCACTGGCTCATTGTTTTGGTTTGAGGCTGGCGGTAGTGCTGCTCCAGCATTGCTGAAAGGTCAGCAGTGTCTACTATGCCGAGCGCCTGTCATTTCTCACACTGCTATGTTCCACCAGCTATGTAAATTGAAGTGGAAACTTCTGAGATATGAACAGAAAGTGTTTCTAATGGCCAAGAGCAGCAGCAGCCGCCGCCAGGCCTTCCCTTCTGCACCTGACACAGGCCCCAGCCTCCCTTTCCCAGTGTCCCTCAATTACCATTTAGCTCCAGGCGCTGATTGGTCAGCTAAGCTTTGTGTAGGAGGTAGAACCTCCTAACAAAGGTCTGGTGAACATGTTCTCAAAATAGAAAGCTTACCTGGTAATGTTCCCATCATTCCACTTCCTGTGTAGGAGACCCATGCCTGAGCTGATCCGGTAATGTTCCAATCATTCTACTTCCTGTGTAGGAGACCCATGCCTGAGCTGATCTGGTAATCTCCCAATTATTCTACTTCCTGTGTAGGAGACCCATGCCTGAGCTGATCTGGTAATGTCCCAATCATTCTACTTCCTGTGTAGGAGACCCATGCCTGAGCTGATCTGGTAATGTTCCCATCATTCCACTTCCCGAGTAGGAGACCCAATGCCTGAGCTGGTAATGTTCCCATCATTCCACTTCCTGTGTAGGAGACCCATGCCTGAACTGAGCTGGTAATTGTGGCAACGTTCCCATCATTCCACTCCCTGTGTAGGAGACCCATGACTCAACTGAGCTGGTAATGTTCATCATTCCACTTACTGTGTAGTAGGCTCATGCCTGAGCTGGTAATGTACCAGTCATTCCACTTTCTGTGTAGACCACCAATGGCTGAGCTGAGTATGTTTCCATCATTCCACTTCCTGTATAGTAGAATGACTGATCTGAGCCATTCTGGCAGAACAAGCTGGGTTTCTGCCCTGCCCACTCAGTATAGCGAATGACCATTTCTGACCGTGTCATTGGTGGGCTGTGGGCAAACTATTTTCCTAGAGCACCTTTTTGTGTTTTTATCTTCAAATTATTCTACAAGTTTAGTTTGAGTTTAGGTCTGCTTTAACTGCCCAGTACTAGCTACTGTATTTACTCCAAACATGAGACATTCACATGGGAGCAAGATGGAATTTGGGTAGACCCGGTACCCCATATGTCAGCATGGCTCATCCCCCGCTGCTGTAGGAATGGAAAATTCTCAACAAAATGTTTTATGCGAATGTAACAGTGAGATGCAGCGAGTGGGTCTTGACACAGCATATTTTCTAAATACCAGCTAAATCCAGGCAGTGCTTGGGCACCGGCCATGCAGTACAGTGAGCTGAATCATCGGTACACTCTGTAATATGACCACGTCCCATAATTAGCCAAATGAGCGGGGCCAAGTATGAAATGAAATAAATGTTTATCTGACCCCTGGGTGAACCGAGGGGGAGGGAATCATCCACCGCTGGAGAAAATGGAGGGAAATAGACGTCACCTGACCAAGGCAGCCAATAGAAAGGCAGACACTGCAGAGGAATGGTAGCGACATCAGATAAGCATGGCCCAGTCTAGGGATTGGACAGATCCTAGGAGCCAGGATGCCAACATGAGACAGATTTCGGTGCCAGCTGTAATTTTCAAAGGAAATGAAAATGAAACTGAAATTAATTCTGCATTATGAATGTGGACCTGAACTCAGAACTTCCTCTCTGCTCTAAAAGATAAGCAACAGCATAATGACCATTAAAGAAAAACATTTTTGTGACAGCGGATACAAATTCCGCAATAAGTCTGCATTGTGTACTTCCTGCTTTCATGGAAGCAGACATAGGGTTAACATCCTGTGTTTACAAATTAGCTGCTCTGCCGTGGAAGTCAGCTGACACAATCAAATTACAATTTGTGCTTAGTCACAAATGAGGGAGAATTGGGCAGGCTAAACTCTCTAAATACATACAGGGTGCATTTCTCGGTTTTCCTTCTGTCCCTTGTAAGAGTTCAGGTCCACTTTAATCAGAGCTCCAGTCTGCTGTATTTTCGGCAGGCTTTAGCATGCAATGATAAGAAGCAGCCTGCAGAGATCAGAGCTCACACTGGGGAGGAATCGCAGGACAACCCCCCCCCCCCCCCTGCATCTGTTCTGTGTGGCATCTGCCATTCTCCTCCTGGCAGTGCAGGGAAGCTCTGCTGTGCCATCCCCAGTGCGACAGCAACAGCACAACAAACAAACCGCCGCCACAGGAACACACTGCTGCCTTCTGATACTTCTGTTGATGCAGATCATCACCAAGGAGCCGCTGACTGCGGGAGGAGGGTGAATAAATAGGCCATAAAGAATTCATGTTATTAGTGTTTCCTCGCTTACCCATTGATAAATCTCTCCATGACCTCTCCGTGCTAAAACACGTTAAATATTAAACATGGCTGAATATGATATCATGGCAGAGAATGCAGAACAACCCAGTACTGATTCTTGTACAGGAAGACACCTTCACCTGTTGAGGTCCATAGGCTTACACCCCCTAGTGACCAGGTTAGTTTTTCCCAATTAGGCCACTGCAGCTTTAAGGCCTTGCTGCAGGGCCGCACAACTCAGCAGAGTTTTCTATTGGTGGGCTCTGATCGCTGCTGGGGTGTTTGTGTTTTTTTTGTAAATATTTAAAAAAAAATTTTATTTTTTATAAAAATATTTTTTTTCCCTCCCCGGACCTCCCCCTACCCCCAGCCAATCATAGTGATTAGCTCTCAGACATCAGCCTATAAGGCCTGGAACCCACTGAAATCAGCGAACGCAAAACGCAACCGCTAGCGTTTTGTCTGAGCGGTTTGCAAGCGGATTCATGCGCGTTTTTGGTTGTGTTTTGCAACATTGTATTTTTTTGCCCAGCGGGTGCGTAGCGTTTTGCGTTTTTATCCCGATTGGTCCTGTGAATTTTTTTTCATTTTGTTAGTGTGCTGAACCGCAAAACGCTAGCAAAACCGCTCAGTTTAGGTTTTGCTGAGCGTTTCTGCTAGCGTTTCAATACTTTACATTGAAGCGCTAACGCTCCCAAAATGCTGCAGGTCCTGCGTTTGCGTTTCTGGGAAACGCAAACGCTCCTGTGGAAGTTGCCCCATCCATTAATATTAGCCCAGCGTTTTGGTAAACTGCTAGCGTATCGCAGTGCTGCCAAAACGCTGCCAAAAGCGCTCCTGTGGGTTCCAGCCCTAAGAGCTGATCACTTCCTGCAACTCCAGAGGGGACAGCCGTCTCACACCAGGTCCACAGTATAGCGCTGCCTTAGTTCGCAGCGCTGTATGGTGTAAATAGACGACGGTTTTACCATCTAAGTCTCTAGCGGCGAATTGATGACGAGCAGAGCTTGGTCATTGAAGCGGAGATGCACGCGCGATCAACTGCAAAACACGTCCCCAGGTCTGCACGCCAATAGGTGTTAGGCAGTCCTGGGGCTAAAGCCACAGTCACGCCAATTGGCACGAGGCAGTCTTTTACTAGTTAAAGCGGACCTCTGGAGTAAAAATAAAACCTACACTATGAACACAGGCAGCAGGAGTTATAACACAGCAGCAGGAAAAACTGTTTAAAAACTAACCATTTATGACATAAAATCTCGGTTTTGTTGGTCAGCCACTCCCCCTTTGTGAAAAAGTGCCATGGCAGTATTCTGCCTTTGCAAAGACTGCTAAGAGATTGTGTCATGTGGGTGGGAGGAGCCTAAGGAGTCCTCTCTGCTTCTGCCTGTGCCACTGAACCAGCCAATGCCAGAGAGGAGAGGAAGAAAGAATAGTGCAGTACCAGCTAGGGATGGTCAACAAGATGCAAATCATTTTGAGTGCGGCATTTTCAAGTTGTGTGCAAATTTATGCAGGCTAATTTTTATCGGAAAAACAATCAAAAAATCTATCAGAAATTCAGATCAGACATGTTGGAAATAAAACGATCTGGCAGGTAAATCTGCCAGAAAATGGTATGGTGTGTACCTAGCATTAGGCTGCATTTCCACTTGTACGGTGCGAATCGCCGCGGTAAAAATTCACATGCAAATTCGCATGGATGATGTATGCGAATTTAACCATGGCAGTGCTAGTGTGCTTTTCCATTGTTTCTATGACGCATACCCAAACCTCATGCGAATTTCCTATTAAATACATTGTATGCGACTCGCATAGCGGTATGCGGTATGCGAATTCTGATGGCTCTGCCATGCGAATTTTTTCTGCACAGAAAAACGCAAAGGAATCCTGACAAGTGGAAACCGTCCCATTCACTTGTATTGCTATGCGAATTTGCATGCGAAAAACGCATGCGAATTGGCGATAGTGGAAATGGGCCCTCAGAGGCAGCGGATCAGGAGGACAGCCAGGCAATTTGCGTTATTTTAAAGGAATAAATATGTCAGCCTCCATATCCGTCTCACCTCAGGTTCCCTTTAATGCCTGGTGCGCACCATGCAATTTCCCATCAGATAGGCAAGTTGAATCGATAATTTCTGCTAGGATTTCCGATCGATTATGTACAGAAGTGATCTGACTTCTGATCCTTTTTTCTGGTCGATGTTCTGGTCGGACAGATCGAAAATCAATTCAACCAGTCAATCTGAAAGAAAGTGCATGGTGTGTACCAGACCTCGAATCCTAATGCAATACTCGTTTATTTGTGAGTTCAGTTCTATTATAGAAAGACAGTTTCAAGGTTTACACATCTGCTCCCAACCACCAGAAATAGGCAGGTTGTGCATATTCGCCAACTTTAGACAAAAACTAGAACTAGAAGCAAGAGGTATATTTATTGCCTTTTAAGCAATACCAGTTGCTTGGCTATCCTGCTGATCCTCTGCCTCTAACACCATTAACTATAGACCCTGAACAAGCATGCAGCAGATCAGGCGTTTGACATTGTCAGATCTGTTGAGATTAGCTGTGTGCTTATTTCCGGTGTGATTCAGACACTACTGCAGTCAAAGATATCAGCAGGGATGCCAGGCAACTGGTATGGTTTAAAAGGAAATGCATAAGGCAGCCCCCATACCCCTTTCACTTAAGCTTCCCTTTAAACTACTAGTCATGCAACATGCGGCTCATGTTTCTATACATGTGTACTGGGACCAGTGTTGTCAACTCATCCCTTTAATTACTGACATGAATTATACAGGTTTCGTGGCTAGGTAGAGGCAGGTAAGGCACTGATTATGTGTAAGTAGCCCCAGAACCTGTATAACTTAGATGTGTCAGTAATTAAAGGGATGAGTTGGCAACACTGACTGGGACAAATGCATGTGCACATATGCATTTTACAGCATATTTTTCATACTGCCGCTTTAAGACTAACAGGATGCCATGCCTGGTAAACAATCAGCTGGTTTATTTACATGTGTGCCAGTAAAGGGCTGTTTAATAGAATCACATGGCCATGATAATTGACATTTACAAACATTTCGTCATGGAGGTTGTGGAGAACGCTCCTCATTTCTGGAAGGCTGCGTGACTCAGGGCTGGTTGTTGGAGCCCTGCCCATTAGTCACTTGGTCAGAGAAGGTGTGTTCCTGTGTAGTGCTGGTTGTTATGTTACATAAGCAGTAAGAACACGTGAAGGTCACATGGCCAGGCAAATAGCACTGCTTGTGATGAGAACGTTGCCTGCGGCCACAAAGAGCAGTGAAATTGTCCCAATGGCACAGCAATCCCCACATCTGCTGCAGAAAGAGGCCCTGCCTCCAACGTCAACCAACTGTTACACCAGGTACATACCTGCTGTCACAATAACCACTAATGCATCCAAAATGACAGCGTAGATAGATAGGTCTAGATCCGCCAATTTTAAATGCATAGGACAGTAAAGTTGCATTAACCCCCCTGGCGTTTTTTTTAAATCATGTAGCGAGCCCAGGGCTCGCTACATGATAGGCGCTGCTCAGCGGCATCCCCCCGCCCGCTTCGATCGCCTTTGGCGATCTCCGATCAGGAAATCCCGTTCAAAGAACGAGATTTCCTGGAGGGCTTCCCCCGTCGCCATGGCGACGGGGCGGGATGACGTCGCCGACGTCGGGACGTCATTGGGAGTCCCGAACCACCCCTCGGCGCTGCCTGGCACTGATTGGCCAGGCAGCGCACGGGGTCTGGGGGGGCGCGCACCGCAACAGATAGCGGCGATTGGGTGGGAGCCGGCGGCGATCAGAGTGCTGGCACAGCTAGCAAAGTGCTAGCTGCGTCCAGCAAAAAAAAAAAAAATTATGAAAATCGGCCCAGCAGGGCCTGAGCGGCACCCTCCGGCGGCTTACCCCGTGTCCAGCACGGGGTTACCGCTAAGGAGGTTAAAGGAGTACTATGGCGAAAAATTTTAAAATATGTGCAAACATATACAAATAAGAAGTACATTTTTCCATAGTAAAACGAGCCATAAATTACCTTTCTCCTATGTTGCTGTCACTTACAGTAGGTAGTAGAAATCTGACAGAAGGGACAGGTTTTGGACTAGCCCATCTCATCATAGGGGATTTTCAGGGATTTATTTAATTTTCAAAATGCACTTAGTGATTGGCAGTTGCTCTGTCTGCTAAAAAACTGTAGCGAGCAGAGAAGTGGGCCAGCACCATTTTTAGGGAATATCTTTCTAAAGAATAAAAGCCTTGCTGAGAATCCCCTATGAAGAGATGGACTAGTCTAAAACCTGTCGCTTCTGTCAGATTTCTACTACTTACTGTGACAGCAACATAGGAGAAAAGTAATTTATGGCTCATTTTACTCTGGAAAAACGTTTTTTTTTTATGTTTGTACATATTTTAAATTTTAGAATTTTTCGTCATAGTGCCCCTTTAATAAGCAATGCACAATGTATTGGCCGTGGCACACCTGTACTATTTGCAATATAAATACACTAAAAACGTACATCCCAACTTTTTGATACAAGAAAAAAAAAATAAGACACCTCTGCCACACCCCTAATCACACCCCCAGCCACGCCCCTCATCACCGAGACCAGAAATAATTCAGAAGCAAAAGACAGTTTTAAACGCCAGACTACACTGGTCCTCTGTAACATCATTCGTTTTTCATTTTAACATTTAAAAATAAATGATCACTTTAAAAATGTTAGAAACATTTACTGTATATGAAACATTTTTCAGTAGAAAAATACATACCAGTATATTTTTACAGATCTGTACATCAGTCCTGAAACAGGGACACATATGGAAGAAAGAGGGACATACTGTAATTCCCAAAGCGGGACTGTCCCATTGAAGAAGTTAGGTTATCCGTACCTTACTGGCTGCATCTTGAAGATCCGTGGTTTCTGACTTGTGTCATTACACATAGGTAACCGCAGCCCAGATCATTTGTCACCTCTTCCCAGCTGTTTAAAGGCCTATTGCTCAACAGTGTGCTTATGTTATGGTTTCTGCTCATAAACGTAGAATACTGTGTGTCAGAAACATTCCAAGTTCCATGGCTTTCTGTCATGACCGGGAACTGCTGCAGCAGCACCGGGCAGGAGTGAATTGGCTCTGAACTTGGGAAGCAATCACCAGATTCAGCCCACCTCCTTCCTTTGCTGTACAGAGATCAACTCTGTGTTCTGCACTGCAGCTTAGCAGGGTGCAATTAAACATTAAACACTTACTCTTACTATACCATTCCCAGTGTGTTAAAAGCATGTGTGCCTTTCGTCAACCTTCCCTAACAGAAAACTATCTGTAAACCCCACATACACACTGGGATGGGTCAGGTGATTTATGCAAAAAGACTACTAACTACCAGCACGCTCTTAAAGGAGAACTAAAGTACAAAATAAAAAAATAAAAGAAACTGATAGTTCGCTCTGGAACGAGGGGCTCAATAGGATCCAGAGCCTTTTCTCTACATAGGAACAACCCCAGTTACGTCTATTTGACATAGACAAGGAGCGGTCAGCCTTACTATCTCAGAAAAAAAAAACACATATATAAGTGGATAAATACTTGCTCTACTTACATAACGGATGTATTGCACTGCCTAGTTTTGATTTTCGTGATTTTTCTACAGTAACAAAAAAAAAAGTGAAAATACTTTGCATTTCCCATTTTAACTGTGGCTATAAGTCAATCCTGATGTAATTTCCTCCCTTACTCATCTGCCTGAGTGTGTATGTACTGCCCGCCCTCCACTATAGAAAGTGCATTGTCTCAGCATGAGAAATATTGGCCAATCAGAGAGGAACAGATGTGTGGGAGGGGAAAACAGGTGGGAAAGAGGCTTCAGCCAATCAGGCTGCAATTAGTTAAGTCTGAGGGGAAGTAGAGGAAAGTAAGGACAAACCAGCATGCCCTGCAACTTCCTTTGTGTGGGAGATGTACCAAATAAGAGTCAGGTAAACTGGGGAATGATCATTTACCAACAAAAAAAAGTAATAGTGATTTTAACTTTTGGATTGCCTGGTTAGCATCCTTATTACTTGTTTACCAGATAAAAATAAAGAACTGATTTTTTATTTTATGCCCAACAGTTACACTTTAATTCTCTAAATCTACAGATGAATAAATAAGCGGGAAGGCCTGCCTCGCTGTTTGCAGCAG
The DNA here is from genome assembly GCF_040937935.1 of Hyperolius riggenbachi. Taxonomy (NCBI): domain Eukaryota; kingdom Metazoa; phylum Chordata; class Amphibia; order Anura; family Hyperoliidae; genus Hyperolius; species Hyperolius riggenbachi. Next base: position 637,522,063 of record NC_090646.1, read on the forward strand.
GGTTATGATCCTGGCCTTACGTAGACACACTGAGCAATGACCGCTTTCCTCCCCTCCGCCCCCCCCCCCCCCCATGCAATTTTGCTGTAGTGGTGACAACACATGTACATTTCATGCTGTATATTTTGTGCTTGGTCTGTCCTGCTATACAGTTTTGGCTGTGACTCATGACTGCACAGAGTACTCTGGGAATTCTCAGTGCACAGCTGGCTTCATATGCCACAAGAATGAATATGGGCCCTCTCTGCTGGCAAATCCTCACCTCCCTTTCCAGACTCTCCCACGGGCAGCTCAGCTAAGCCTGGAGTCATTACATACATATACAGTTTACAGAAAGAAGCTGGTTTGCCACTGTAGAAAAAAAAAAAAGAATAAAAACAACAACAAAAACTTTGTACAACTTCTGGGACAAAATGTCGTACTTCCAGATAGTATGCAAAGGAGGTAAAACCTCTGGAATTTTTACTGCTTTGAGTCTTATCACTCATCTCGGGACAACCATGGCTTTATGATTACCGTATATACAACTTGCATATAAGCCGACCTCTGTATAAGCCGAGGTACCTACTTTTCCCTCAGAAAAAGAAAAAGTGATTGACTCGTGTATAAGCCCCCTCCCCAGTATAGCCCCCTCCACAGTAGCCAGATTTGTCCCCAGTACAAGTTAGCCTCCGTCCCCATAGCTGTATCAACCTTGGGGTACATCTGGCTGTGTCTAAAGATGCCACTAGATTGAGTCCTAGATAGGAGATACAGCAATTGCCACACAAGAAAAATCCCTGATCATTGCACCGCTGACACGGTGCTTGCACGCTCCGCTCCACAAGCCAGGGGACACAGGTAGTCTTGAGCAGCGCACTCTGCTGTCAAAAGCAGCGCACAATCTAGTGCATGGTCTTTACGCTCCTCTGCCGGTAACAAAATCTGCTCCACCATCTGTTCTGCTCCACTGACTCGCATATGAGCTGAGGTGGTAACTTTTCAGCACTTTTTTGTGCTCAAAAATTAGGCTTATACGTAAGTATATAAGGTAACTTTGGAGGTCCTAGGAAGAGCAACAAAAACTTGACAGAGTTGTCCACTCTGTACCCTAGGAAAGAAAAGTTTAAATTACTTCTGTCACGCTTAGTGTTTCCTCACATCCTGCTAGGACAGGAAAAGAGAAAATGTTTTTACAAAAAAGTACAGAAATCAGTAAAAATACTGTTTCTAACCCTTTCCTACCCCATAAAAAGCCTACTTGGCAGAAAGAGCACCCAGAACCAGTATCAAGCTATCCTTGATATCCTGGGGGTGGAGACATCAAGCTTTCAAGTGACAGGAAGCTTCTGGAAGCTAGGGGGCACCGTTTGTCACAGCCTTCTTGTGCATATTTCAGAGAGGTCTACTGAGTAGCATCACTGTACTATAATATGCCCTCTAGAGGCCAGAGGAGAAATTGAGCATTCACAAGCAGTTCTTTCTGGTTGCTAGGCCATCAGGAACTGGATTTAAACAGGCCAACCACATCCCTACCTATTCTACAGACTAATTGCATCCGCTTGTGATTTTTTGACACAAGTCTCACGTCCAAATTAGTTACCTTGTAGGTTCCTGGATGTGAGACTTACGTCCAGCACTGAAAACCGTTACCGTGTTCATGCGTGTGCGCGCAGCAGTCATTCACATAAAGTTCCAGAAGGGGGGGGGGAAACAAGAGTTTTCTTTAAAGTGACAGTGTAACAAATAAAAGTTTGTTTTTTTACATTTTAACCCCCAAACTAATTAACCCCGTGTTAACTATACTTTGACATAAGATTTGTGGACACTTGGCTGTCGCCAGTAGTGATCAGATGTGATAATGGTGACAGCTCGGGGACCCAACGCTGTATAGATGCATCGCTATGTTGTTGCCTAGCAATGCATTTATACAGCATTGGGGTCTCCAAACGTTTGCCCTCTAGCGATTGCATGCAATCGCTACAGACGTAGACTGGCGCTAATAGCACGCTATGTGCCCAACTAGTGATTACATATGGCATGATAAGTATAATTTTAGCCATCCATCTGGATCGCTCCCACGCCCCCATCCTCCGCTGCCCACAGCTAAGAGAACCTGAAATCCCGTCACTGGCGTCATCGTACCAAGCCTACGCAGAAGTGCGCCCTCTACGTATCTCTCCAGCAGCTGCTGGAGAGATACGGAAACCGCGCACTTCTCTTAGGCTAGACTGGCTCCGACTGATGGAAGTGCAGGGACCAGGTTCTCGTAGCTGCGGGCAGCGGAGGATGGCGGCATGGGGGCGATCCAGGCGGATGGGGCTGGAGGAAGTCCCAGGTATTTATAAAATCTTTAATTTTCAGCTCTGGTACACTTTAAAGTTTATGTACATTTTCCCACTGAGATTCTCTACAGAAGCAAAGAGAAAAGAGATGACTATATGCCGCTTCTCTTCATGATCCAATGAAAAACTCCTGAACTGTAAGCAAGGGGTTTTGTTTGGGCAGCAGGTTTCATTCTATTCAAAATAAATCCAAAAATGAATTAGGCCAATTCTAAAAGCAACCATGTTAATTAGGGAACATTAGTGTTACACTGGAAAATGAATAAAAAAAAAAAAAAAAAGAAAAAAATGTGTGTGGCTCTGCTTGCTTACAACTGTGCACCTGTTCCCATAGAAATACCTCTTCTGCCTTTTATTTCCTCTTCGTAGAATGTTGCAAGAAAATAGAAAAGACCTAAACCTTTTAAATCCTACCTCCTCATGTACATGGTTTCTATTGTAATGTGGGGATGTTGGGAAATGTAGTCGAGGATCTTCCTACTCAACGTGGCTACACCTGATTGACCTGCCGCCAGCTGCAATTCCGATCATATTTTGTAAATTAAATCAGTATTCTGTCCAGTTTGCTTATATTGTTTATATTTAACTTATTCTGATTGCTTTAAAGAGCTTTTTATCGGATTGTTCGAAAAAAAAAAAAAAAAAAAAAGCTACCTGATCCACAGCACTGAACGGGTCAGGTAGCCACAAAAACCGCTGCTTCCCTTCACTCATGTATGCTGCAATGGCCCACTTTCCCTGGATACGCTGCACCAGCACGCAGGTAAGGTGGGGGAGTGGCAGGGGGCGTGGCCAGGGAGAAAAATCTGCCCAACGGAAGCTCTGTAAACCCTGCAGGAATGCCCCTGGCAGGAGTTTTGAACAGGGAATTCCTCTCCACAATATTAACCTCTGAGATAGTGACAAATATTATTGCTAATCTCCGAGGGCTATAGTGCGGAGGTGGGGGATTCTGAGAGCGGCGATGTGGGGACACCGAGGCATGTTATGAGGCAGAGAACATGCCTTTGCATCCCATCTGCCCACCTCTGGTTCTCTTTAAGGTGCCCATACACATCAGAATATGTTTGGGCGGAATGGCTGAATGGAGTAATGGTTAAGGGCTCTGCCTCTGACACAGGAGACCTGTGGGTTCGAATCTCGGCTCTGCCTGTTCAGTAAGCCAGCACCTATTCAGTAGGAGACCTTGGGCCAGTCTCCCTAACACTGCTACTGCCTATAGAGCGCGTCCTAGTGGCTGCAGCTCTGGCGCTTTGAGTCCGCCAGGAGAAAAGCGCAATATAAATGTTCTGTGTTTGTTTTGTTTGACCTCGAGACAGATCTTTCTCTAATCGAATCTGATTAGAGAGAGATCTGTAACCAAATCCAATGGTCGATCGGCGGCCAAGTCACATGATGTATGGCCACCTTTAAGATTTTGCCTTGGTCGATTCTAGGGTTCGTAGGGCTTTAACAAATTAGGTGTTTATTCTGGCTGATGCGCCCGTATTACAGCAGCACCTGACAGAGACACCCCACAAGCCAATTCTCAATGGAAACCGGATGACAGCACCTCCGGGAGAAAGTTCTATAAGTTATAAGAGGCTTGTCAAAGCGTGACCCTTCTAGAAAGGAGGCCTGGCAGTGTCAGGAAGGTTACGGAAAGGCACAGCAGAGAGGCGTGAGAGGCGGTGACTGGAAGCATGCGACAGAAAGCCAAGAATGCATGAAATGCTGTCATACTGATTGGCCGCTCCGGTTTCAGCAGCTGCTGCTCTGCCCGTTTATCAATGACAGGGGAATCAGTCATACTCAGGTCCGTGCTCTACGTGGAATACATATTGCAGTACGTATCCGGTTCAATATGCCTGTCCCACACCTACGGCCAGACTCTTAAACATGATGAATTGTGCTGGGCTTGCGTTATTCTTTACGCAGAGACCCTTCCGTCCCTGCCTCAGCTACACACAGAAAATTACCAGTGATGCTCACAGCCTATTGGGGTGCATTTTAAAGAGAAACCGTAACCAAGAATTGAACTTCATCTCAATCAGTAGCGGATACCCCCTTACCCATGATAAATCTATTCCTTTTTACAAACTGATCAGGGGGTTGTAGACGGCTGATATTTTGGTGAAACCCCTACCACAGTGTGATGTCAGAACCATGGTCCTGTGGGAGACTTGTTGCATTGTGGGAAATAACAGCGGTTTCCAACTGCCCAAAAAAAAAAGCAAGCAGCATCTTCCTTTGACATCACCTGCCAGCAGTAAAAATGTCACCATGTGAAATCTCAGAATGTAAATCAGGGAGAGGAAAGATTTTACAATGGGCAAACACTGACTAAATCATTTATACATAATTATTGTAAAAATTAAGCCCTAGGCAACTGCCTAGGTTTCAATGGTGGATGATCCAGCTCTGCCCAACATAACTAAGCTAGGTTTGAGCAACTATCATTTATATATGGGAATTTGGAGGACAAACAAGGCCATACACACTTTCTATGAGTGTACACACATAGCCACACTACTCTGAATTAGCAATTTGTACAGACTCAGCAGATCCAATGTGCAGTCTGCTGGGTACGTGCAGTCTGCTGGGTATAATTTGGTACCAGTTGGTGGCCATTGTCACTAACTGCAAAGGGTACCATCTACAAAAGACCAAAGTTACAGTAACGTATTTTCCAGTACTCATGAAGACAGCACCCCTGAGTGAGACAAGTCTCATTCAGAGGTGCTGTCTGAGTGACATACTGGGAAATATCCATTTTCCATGCGGTGTAAGTGCACACGAGGGTCGTTTTACCTTCCACTACCAAAACAGATAAATTCAAGATGGACATGTCTAAACAGACTGTAGATAACTTAGGAACAGTCTGTAAGCCTTTGGGGCAGGATTCTGCCCCGTGTTTCCTACTCTGTAATCCACCTATCCCACTGCATGACTAAACTACCTGGACTACTTGATCACCGTGCCGTTGACTTCATGAACCGAGCCTTGCACCTAAATGTTCTCCAGGAATGCGTGATAGTCTTCCTTCTCCAACTGAAGAAGTTCAGCATGGCTCAGGAGCTTCTGACGAGCTTCTACTATGCCACTATCGAGTCTGTCCTCTGCTTATCTATCCTGGTCTGATATGATGGTACTTCCAACAGCAACAGATACCAGATACAGAGGGTCATCAGATCAGTGGAGAGGATCATCAGGAAACCTCTTCCATTCCTGGACCTCCTCTACAACTCCAGACTGCGCTCCAGAGTGATGAAGATTGCCAACGACCGCTCGCACCCAGGCCACCACTTCTTCAGTCGGCTGACATCTGGCCGCAGGTTTCAGGCCATCTCCACAAGGCAAAGGAACTATTTTTCCCCTCTGCTGTCAACCTGAACACCCCCCCATGCCCTGCCTCCCCCACCCCTTATTCCACCCTTAAGGCTGTGGCCACTGGCTGTTGTATGGAAGACTGTCTATTGAAACACAGTTTTTAATGCATCTTATTAAGATTGCTGCTATTGTGTTTTGTATTTATATTCACAGCCCTGTACCTGCCAAATCTGATACCAGGCTTGACCCAGGTGAAAGAAAAGAATTCTGATCATGTATTCATGCATATGTCTGCTTTGTTACGTTGTCTAACTTTGTTTAATGCTACATAAAACAGTTGGTGCTGTAGTACAAATCTAGCCTAATGCCGGACTTCTGAAGGCCCTTCTTATTGGAAGCAGTCAATTTGGGCGCATGTGGCAAGTGGACTAATTGGGGCCAATGTATTTTAGTCGGTATTTAGGCACGGCTTAAGATTAGGTATTGGGGGTGGGGTATGAGAATGGAGTTAGGTTTAGCTATGGTAAAAGATTAGTATTAACCAGTTCAGGACCATAGGCTTACACCCCCCTAGTGGCTATTTTTTAAAACAGTGCTCTGCAGCTTTAAGAACTCGCTACTGAGCACACAAATTAATCCCCCCCCCCTTCTCTGCCCACCATCAGAGCTTTCTAAGGGTGGGCTCTGATCGCTGGTGCAGAGCTTTCTGAGGGTGGGCTCTGATCGCTGGTGCAGAGCTTTCTGAGGGTGGGCTCTGATCGCTGGTGCCCTGTTTAATTTTTTTAGTGTGTTTTTTTTACTAATAAATATTGCTAAATCTTCCCTCCTCCCTCTCTCCGCCAGCCAATCACGGAGATCCTCTTTCACAGGCATTAGCCCTATGAGAGGGGATCGCGATTGGAGCCTCTCCGAGTGACAAGGCTGTCCCCAGTAGAGCGCTGCTGTAAATCCCAGCGTTCTACAATGTAAACAGCCTCCTAGTGGCGATCGCCGCTGGTAAATTGATGACGGAGCTGAGCTCCGCCACGCAAGCCAGGAATGCGTGCGCATAGGCGCGCGAGATCCCCTGTAAAACTCCGCCCCAGGACTTGACGCCTTTTGGTATTAGGCGATCCTGAGGCTGCCACCTTCCCGAGGTCTATCGGCGTTAGGTGGTCAGGAAGGGGTTAAATGCTGATAATTTACTATTGGCATTACTGAGCGCCCAAATTACTAGGTCTTTTTTTGTATGTACGTCTTGTTATTCCCCAATGCCCATTATATGTAGGCTCCAAGTTTGGTTCACATGTGACCATTGCATCACAGGCAGCGCGCACCTGGCTAATTAGGCCTTCTTTGTGTATCCGCATGCCACATGACAATATTTGCTTGTCCATAGTTGGAATCCAGTTGGTTTCTGTGGTGAGCACAGGCACTTTCCATTGACATGTTTCTGGGTAACGGCCAAAGTTTCCACTGAAGAAATCCTATAAGCAAACATATCTAACCTTCTTGTTGTTGGTCTGATGAAATGTGGGACGCTGCTTCCATAGATTATCTTGCACTGCTGCTCTGAGAGGCCTCTGACTAAATCAGAAGGTATCTGAAAGGTCATAAATACTTGGAAGCTGCAGGACTTCAGACGCCCCTGTAGATGTTTAGCAGAAGCAGCTGCCGGCCTGTCTAGCGAGTGAGCCCAGAAACTGTGCTGCCGCTCTGGGACAAGCTCCAATGTGCCAGCTTCAGCTCATAACCTGTGATCAAAGGAGCAAAGCTACACTCATGGTTGTGGAAGAACTCCACCCAGAACATCATGAGAACAAACATGAAGGAGGTGGTTCGTATATTTGCATACATTAATTAAGGGGACGAGGGAAAAAGGGCGCGGGGTGAAGTGGAAATATCAAAATATCGTCTAATAATTTTTAAAACATTTCTTCATTTTTATCTGCGTTCGAATAACCCCTTCCTGAGGCATAACCCTAAACCCCCCTTCCTCCCTGACACCTAACCCCAAAACCCCCCTTCCTGACGTCTAACCCCAAAACCACCCTCCCTGATGCCTAACCCTAAACCCCCCCCTCCCTGATGCCTAACCCTAAAATCCCCCTTCCTGATCCCCAATCCCAAAACCACCCTCCGAGACCTAACTTTAACCCCCTCCCCCAACATCGCTACCCCCGTCGCAAATAACGTACATACTACAACAAAAACTATGAATTTTAAAATTTTAATAAAATAAAAAAAAAAAAAAATCAAAAACTATACATTTTCAAAAACAAAAAGTTTTGGTTGGGCATCCAAATTTTTGCCTTTGGCACCCAACAGCCAATATTTGCATTAGGGCCTATGGCAGCACCCAAATGGTCTATTTGCTGCAGAGGCCCAAAATTCCTGCTTTCCTCATACTACTTGGAGGAATAAAACAGGCCAGTAATTGGGCAATCAAAATTGAAGCTGTGTACCAAACTATATAATAAAAAAAAAGTGTTTCCTGATCAATAAAACAATTACATAGTGAGGCCTGGAACCAACTAGGTGAACAATTCTGGGCCTTTTCTAAGCTCTAGCGATTTGAAAAGCTCTTGCTAATGCAATTTTTATAAAATCGCATCCCTCTAATGCAGGGGTCTCAAACTCGCGGCCCGCGGGCCATTTGCGGCCCTCGATACAATATTTTGTGGCCCTCGCCGGCAAAAGCTTCCTTATAGTTCGCTTCAGTGCTCCCAAGTAATCCGCCGCATCCCCGCCGCTAAACGAGGGCTGCAGAGCCCCCATATCGCCCGGGGCAATCCAGCCGGCATTTCCTGGAAGGGGCAGAGCTTTCAGCTTCAGCTCTGCCCCTCCTGACGTCAATCGCCACACGGATCGCCGCCTCTCCCCACCCCTCTCTGTGAAGGTAGAGAGAGGGGCGGGCAGAGGCGGCGATGCGCCGCGATTGTGAAATTCCTTATGCGGCCCAGCCTCATCCTGTCTTTGCCTCCTGCGGCTCCCAGGTAAATTGAGTTTGAGACCCCTGCTCTAATGGGATCACACCCATAACATTACATTAGCAAGAGCTTTTCAAATCACTAGCACTTAGAAAAGGCTGCTGGTGGGTTTGATCCCTTAGTTGGATTGAAAAAACACATACGTCCATTGAGTTCAACCAGCAATCCTGTTGATTACTTGAAGATGAGGGGGAATTAGTCAGACTCTTCTCTAAAACTGGAGCAGAAGTGTAATTTGATCCCTCAGTTGTCTGAGCACAGAAATTCAGCAGTCCTCGGCAGCACAGCTAATATGTAAACACAGGATGTTAACCCTTTGTCAGCTTCCATGAAAGCAGGAAGTAGACAATGTTACAGCTTACAGAACTCTTGGAAGAAATCTGAAAAGAAATATTTTTCTTTAAAAGGATATCGCTTACCTCTCTTTATCAAGGATGAAAGGACAACAGGAGCAGCAGGTTTTAACGTCCCTTGTTCCTGGGGCCACACTTGCTTTAAATAACTGCAAGGTGGTTATAAATGGTAGTTGCTCAACCTAGGTTAGTTATGTTGGGTGGCGCAAAAAAGGCGGGGCAATCAGATAAACAATAAGGTTTCTCCAGTGAAATCTTTGGCAGTTACCCAGATCGGCACACACACACGCTCTCTGATTCATTCTTTATTGGATCTATCCTCCAATCTATTAAAAGCATCAACTGCTGTATGGGTTCCTCAAGGCCTCACTTACACTACAACCCTTGTTGTGCATTTTTTTTCCACAATGTTGAACAGATAGCTTTTGTTAATTGGGCTAGTTTATGTCATATCAGTTTTTCCACTAGCTTTGTGGAAAAACAAAAATGGACAGCTTTCTTCATTCTTTTGGATGATATGCAAGTTTTGGTATGCGATGTGCCTTCATGCAGTCATGTGTGGAAAATGTCCCGAAGCAGAGCTTCCTCTGCTCAGTCAAACCTGCTACTTCCTGCTCCAATCTGCACAGTCAAACCTGCTACTCCTGCTCCAATCTGCTCAGTCAAACCTGCTACTCCTGCACCAAGCTGCTCAGTCAAACCTGCTACTCCTGCACCAAGCTGCTCAGTCAACCCTGCTACTCCTGCACCAAGCTGCTCAGTCAAACCTGCTACTCCTGCACCAAGCTGCTCAGTCAACCCTGCTACTCCTGCACCATGCTGCTCAGTCAACCCTGCTACTCCCTGCACCAATCTGCTCAGTAAAACCTGCTACTCCTGCACCATGCTGCTCAGTCAACCCTGCTACTCCTGCACCATGCTGCTCAGTCAACCCTGCTACTCCTGCACCATGCTGCTCAGTCAACCCTGCTACTCCCTGCACCAATCTGCTCAGTCAACCCTGCTACTCCCTGCACCAATCTGCTCAGTAAAACCTGCTACTCCCTGCACCAATCTGCTCAGTGAACCCTGCTACTCCTGCACCATGCTGCTCAGTCAACCCTGCTACTCCTGCACCAAGCTGCTCAGTCAATTCTGCTCCTCCTGCACCAAGCTGCTCAGTCAAACCTGCTACTCCTGCACCAAGCTTCTCAGTTAACCCTGCTATTCCTGCACCAAGCTGCTCAGTCAACCCTGCTACTCCTGCACCAAGCTGCTCAGTCAACCCTGCTACTCCTGCACCAAGCTGCTCAGTCAACCCTGCTACTCCTGCTCCTGTCTGCTCAGTCAAACCTGCTACTCCTGTACGAAGCTGCTCAGTCAACCCTGCTACTCCTGCACCAAGCTGCTCAGTCAACCCTACTACTCCTGCACCAAGCTGCTCAGTCAACCCTGCTACTCCTGCACCAAACTGCTCAGTCAACCCTGCTAGTCCTGCACCAAGCTGCTCAGTCAACCCTGCTACTCTTGCACCAGTCTGCTCAGTAAAACCTGCTACTCTTGCACCAAGCTGCTCAGTCAACCCTGCTACTCTTGCACCAAGCTGCTCAGTCAACCCTGCTACTCCTGCACCAAGCTGCTCACTCAACCCTGCTACTCCTGCACCAAGCTGCTCAGTCAACCCTGCTACTCCTGCACCAAGCTGCTCAGTCAACCCTGCTACTCCTGCTCCAGTCTGCTCAGTCAAACCTGCTACTCCTGCACCAATCTGCTCAGTCAACCCTGCTACTCCTGCACCAATCTGCTCAGTCAACCCTGCTACTCCTGCCCCAATCTGCTCAGTCAAACTTGCTACTCCTGCACCATGCTGCTCCGCCAACCCTGCTACTCCTGCTCCAGTCTGCTCAGTCAACCCTGCTACTCCTGCACCATGCTGCTCAGTCAACCCTGCTACTCCTGCACCATGCTGCTCAGTCAACCCTGCTACTCCTGCACCATGCTGCTCAGTCAACCCTGCTACTCCTGCACCATGCTGCTCAGTCAACCCTGCTACTCCTGCACCATGCTGCTCAGTCAACCCTGCTACTCCCTGCACCAAGCTGCTCAGTCAAACCTGCTACTCCTGCACCAAGCTGCTCAGTCAAACCTGCTACTCCTGCACCAAGCTGCTCAGTCAACCCTGCTAGTCCTGCACCAAGCTGCTCAGTCAACCCTGCTACTCTTGCACCAGTCTGCTCAGTCAAACCTGCTACTCCTGCACCATGCTGCTCCGCCAACCCTGCTACTCCTGCTCCAGTCTGCTCAGTCAACCCTGCTACTCCTGCACCATGCTGCTCAGTCAACCCTGCTACTCCTGCACCATGCTGCTCAGTCAACCCTGCTACTCCCTGCACCAAGCTGCTCAGTCAACCCTGCTACTCCTGCACCAAGCTGCTCAGTCAACCCTGCTACTCCTGCACCAATCTGCTCAGTCAACCATGCTACTCCTGCACCAAGCTGCTCAGTCAACCCTGCTACTCCTGCACCAAGCTGCTCAGTCAACCCTGCTACTCCTGCACCATGCTGCTCAGTCAACCCTGCTACTCCTGCACCATGCTGCTCAGTCAACCCTGCTACTCCTGCACCATGCTGCTCAGTCAACCCTGCTACTCCTGCACCATGCTGCTCAGTCAACCCTGCTACTCCCTGCACCAAGCTGCTCAGTCAACCCTGCTACTCCTGCACCAAGCTGCTCAGTCAACCCTGCTACTCCTGCACCAATCTGCTCAGTCAACCATGCTACTCCTGCACCAAGCTGCTCAGTCAACCCTGCTACTCCTGCACCATGCTGCTCAGTCAACCCTGCTACTCCCTGCACCAATCTGCTCAGTCAACCCTGCTACTCCTGCTCCAGTCTGCTCAGTCAAACCTGCTACTCCTGCTCCAGTCTGCTCAGTCAACCCTGCTACTCCTGCACCAAGCTGCTCAGTCAAACCTGCTAGTCCTGCACCAAGCTGCTCAGTCAACCCTGCTACTCCTGCACCAAGCTGCTCAGTCAAACCTGCTACTCCTGCACCAAGCTGCTCAGTCAACCCTGCTACTCCTGCACCAAGCTGCTCAGTCAACCCTGCTACTCCTGCACCAATCTGCTCAGTCAAACAGGTCAGAATGCATGCAGGTCGAACTCAACCAGACAAATGCAGTAGCCAAGTTTCCAGCTTCTTGCAAACCCAGAATATTTCCATCTCATTGAGCTTGTCTACTAAGCTGCAGCGCACAACAATCTCCTTACGGTGATCTGCGAACTGTGACACGATGATTGGTTAGTGTGCAGAAGCAGCTAGCTTGTGTGAGCAGAGAAAGGGAAAGTGTACACATGTGAAAATAAGCCCTGTACAAGTTATGCTGCTCTAGGTTGGGTTAGCCAGCTGAGGCCTGCTCTGCCAAGAGTCTAGGGATTCACCTGGTGGATGAACATGGCCGAGGGCACGGTGAGCAGGTCCGATCCAATTGCAGGTTTTAGGGCCCGCCTTTATATGCTTATATGTACACATTCGTTGGGAATCACGACTAGGCAGCATGAGATGCAAAGCACTGTCCTTTGCGACGATAGGCCCGTCCCTTGCGATGAAAGACCCACAGAACAAGCATAGCAGAGGAGTCCTCTGGCTGCCTACACATCAGTGTGACTCAGTGCATTCTTATGCATTTCTCCTCTGAGTACGAGGTCTTTGGAGCACTTTTTTCTCTATCAGATCAGCACTATCTGCAATCACAGCTTGTCAAGCACAAACAGTTTTGTTCTCTGGAGTTTGACGCGATTTAATCAAGATGTTAGGCTGGGAACATCGCGGCTAGATAGTGGGAATCAGGCAGAGCAGGCGAATGCCGGTGGTTCTGCTACAATGGCAGCGCTCACCAGGTTTTCTGCTGATAGCAACAGAAAACGAGCGGAAAGCCTCAACAACATGCTGGCCGGCTAAAAGGCAGACTAATAAATGTAACAAAACAAAAACAAACAAAAAAACACATGCAATATGGAAAGAATGAGGCCAAGGAGGGCTGAGCAACGTACTGCTGCCTGCAAATACACCAACAAGCTTAACCACGTCAGCCTTCAGTCGTTTTTCACCTTATGCATCCGAGCAATTTTCACCTCCCATTCATTCGCCAATAACTTTATCCCTACTTATCACAATGAATTTATCTACATCTTGTTTTTTCCGCCACCAATTAGGCCTTCTTGGTGTGGTACATTTTGCTAAGAATTATTCTTTTCTAAATGCATTTTAACAGGAATATTAAGAAAAAAATTATTTCTCAGTCATTCCACCATTACAGGTTTAAAATAATACATGCTACCATAATTAAAACCCACGTGCTGCCCTGTGCATACAGTATGGGGGTCAGCCAATCGCAGAGCACTAGTGATCCCGGCGCCCAATCACTGGGCAGCACATTACATAGAACACCTATAAAAGCTCTGAGCAGCAACGTGACTATAGCAACATTCTTCATTTATCAGCGCTGCATCTCTTGTCTATATAAGAGGCTTTTCAAGGAGGTGCTGCGGCTCCTTCAGACGCACTCAGAATAAACACTTGTTCACTGGAAAGCTCCTTCTTTAGTTTTACGCTGCAGCAGATGGGAGGGAAAGTAAACACGACGAGCAGGACGTCCAAATGTCATCTCCAAAGAGTATTTATCAAGAGGAACTTTCAATTCCGGCCAGAGAGTCAAAGCAGCATGGCGTACCGCCCAGCACGTCGTGATCAGAGGACATTCTAAGCGAGCTTCCTACTCAAAACGTGGAGTCATCTGCTAACACTGCAGACCCGACACAAAAAGAATGCTCATCACCAACTCACAGGTCACTTTGTAACGGAATGCACACAAAGTAAGGGCCCTTTTCCACTAGCAATCGCTAGCGTTCACGCTGAACGCTAGCGATTGCTGAATCGCAATTACCGGCGATTCCCCGACGTTCGCGGCCGCGATTTTGCTATGCTATGCACTGCATAGCAAAATCGCGGCAATAATCGCTCCGCCGCGCGATCGCGATCCGGTCAAAAACGAATCGCGGTAGTGGAAATGACCTACCGCGATTCCTATGTTAAAAGCAAACTGTAGCGATTTGACAAATCACTAGCGGTTTGCGGTTTTGCGATTAAGCAATCGCAAACGCTGTAGTGGAAAAGGGCCCTGAAACTGACTGACGGCAGGAGTAGTGCTATGAGTGCGCCATTGCCCTGCCTGTCTTGCCTCCCAACAATAGCACTTTTCTGTTGTGTAGTGTGGGCTGCGCATAGACAAAAAAAAAAAAAAAAAAAATCAGGGGCATTCGGGTGCAAGGTTAGGAGAGTATGCGTTTACAAAAACGGTATTAACTGGCAGTTTATAAATGACCACAACTGACTTAAAGGAAGCATAAATAAAATGTGCTGCCGCATGATAAACTTGACCGGGGCTTCCTCCAGCTCCTTGCAGCTGACAGGTTCCTTGCAGCATCTCTGCTTACAGCCACCGGCCTGGGGTCCCCGCCGGTGCAGAGGCCGACCACTACTGCGCCGTTGTCAATCAAGTCCACGTTGTCGCAGTGTACTGCGCAGGCTCAGTAATTATGTGCCTGCGCAGTATGCTGCGGACAACTTGGACTTGACTGACAGCGGCGCTTCACGCAGGCGCAGTAAGGAGGACCTCGAGGTCGGCATCTGCACCGGTGGGGACACAGGCCTGGCGGCTGAGAGCGGAGATGTTGTGTGGGACATGTCAGCTGCAAGGAGCTGGAGGAAGCCCCAGGTAAGTACATCATGGGGCAGCACATTTTGCTTTAGGTTTCTTTTAAAGAACAAGCGACACCCATGTTACCCTAAATAAAAAAACACATATATAATGTAGATAAATACTAGTTCTACTTACATAACAGATGTATTGCACTGTCCACATTATGATTCCTGTGAATTTTATAAAGGAAAAGCAGAGAATCCTATTCTAGACAGTTTCCATCTTGGTTACCTTTGACCTCCTGACATTTCCTCCCTCACTCTTTTCTCCTCTTGCTAACTGTGTATTTGTTACCCGCCCTCCTCCCAGAGTCTTCAGACACTCCCACTGAGGTCTATACTAGGAAGTGCACTGTTTTATGTCACTAGAAGGAGGGGGAAATAAAGGGAAGAGGAGAAATAGATTAAAAAAAAAAAAAAAAAAACAGCATGCAACAGTTTTGCTAGCTCAGGGGCCAGGAACCTTTTTGGCTGAGAGAGCCATAAATGCCACATATTTTAAAATGTAATTCCGTGAGAGCCATACAATAGGTTTTAAACTGGGACAGTAGGTCTCACTTCCTTGTTGCCATGGAGATGTATATACAATTGATCTGCCGGGCAGCGGAAGTGTCGGGAAGCTTCTCTTGGGTTTCAGCAACATCAGCAATTTCCCTGAGAGCCAGACAGGAGAAATACTGACTAACAGCTTGTACAATTATCAAGCTGACTTGGGAGGTTGATAAACTTTGTAGGACGTGATCCCCGCACTTTGGCCCAATAGGCTGCCTGTCAAGAGTGTGGGGATCTCGTTCTACAAAGTCACAGGACCTGACAGGGTCCAGAGTGGGACAGTTGGAGCAGCTGTTCGTTTTTGGGGTAGCGTGAGTGAGTTAGCAGTGCATGCTACAGCAGTAGTGTGCCTACTTTGAAAATTTTACTTGCACTGCCACACTAAGTTGCGCTGCTTGAGCAGTGTAGCTCAGTGCATCAACCCTACTGATTTGTATGTGATGCAAAAAATCAGATCGCCGGGGTCCTCAACCTCCCAGGCTTCACACACCTGGTCCGCCGGTGCTCAGACACTCAATGGTTCACCACTCCACCCGTATGAGATAGGGATAGATTGTTGCTACAGAAGGAGGCAAGATGGATGAGGAGGCTTGATTCAGTGAGCCCCAAGGGTTTAAACGACATGTTTAGTTTAAAATGCTTCCTGTGATGTGTCAGAGTTTGAATATAATGTATTCTCTGCTGATGATTGCCATATGATGTGTTTCTCCCCTAGGTCATGATGAGTGTCATCGTGTGGTGGGCGGTGGAGAAAGGGAACATGTCGTATCCCTGGGTCTGTGAGTCTCTGTATAATGTTATAACAATGCATTCAATTGATATTGCTGATATGGTTGGAATTGCTGTGCCATTGCTTAGGCTTATGTATGCTTTCACTCATGTTTACCTTAGTGTTTTTCTGGGTAGACATATGTGTAGTGCCCAGCAAGTATTGATGTATGGATTGATCCTAAGGGGTTAATCTGTACGACATCACCTTGGTCAGGTGACCAGAGGGGTGTGTCCTGGTTTGAAGGGTGTGGTGCACTTAAGTGGTTGGAGTATATTAGAAGACTGTGTGTCAGGGTTGTATGTACACTTGAGGAAGGGGGTGACCCCGAAACATGTCGTGTTTGCAACTTTTCCAATAAACGCAAGTTTATTATCGCCAGTGGAGTGCCGACCTCGATTCTTTGTTACTGATTTGTATGTGAGCCAGATGTAGCCATCAAAAGAGCCACATCTGGCTCCCGAGCCATAGGTTCCCTCTATCCCTGTGCTAGCTGACGGCAATGGCAATTAAAGGGCCAGTGCTCAGTGCTCCTAAGGTATGTGATAACTCCAAACCGTAACAGCAGAAAAAGCTTTGAATGCAGGATCAGCATCTTTATCACTTAACCTCCCCGGCGTTCTATTGAGATCGCCAGGGAGGCTGCGGGAGGGTTTTTTTTAATAAAAAAAAAAAACTATTTCATGCAGCCAACTGAAAGTTGGCTGCATGAAAGCCCACTAGAGGGCGCTCCGAGGCGTTCTTCCGATCGCCTCCGGCGCCCAGAATAAACAAGGAAGGCCGCAATGAGCGGCCTTCCTTGTTTTGCTTAGATCGTCGCCATAGCGACGAGCGGAGTGACGTCATGGACGTCAGCCGACGTCCTGACGTCAGCCGCCTCCGATCCAGCCCTTAGCGCTGGCCGGAACTTTTTGTTCCGGCTACGCTGGGCTCAGGCGGCTGGGGGGACCCTCTTTCGCCGCTGCTCGCGGCGGATCGCCGCAGAGCGGCGGCGATCAGGCAGCACACGCGGCTGGCAAAGTGCCGGCTGCGTGTGCTGCACTTTATTTGAAGAAAATCGGCCCAGCAGGGCCTGAGCGGCAGCCTCCGGCGGTGATGGACGAGCTGAGCTCGTCCATACCGCTCAGGAGGTTAATATACTCAGACCAGTTGCTGTTGAAATTTTTATGGTGACAATCGACAACTGAAGTGAGAGCAATATGGAGGCTGCCATATTTATTTCCTTGGTTTGGTTCAGCCTGGTGAGCAGAAAGATGCATATTTTAAAATGCTGTGGTCAGTTATCTAAAATGCTCCCCGCACGCCATTTGGTTTTGGTTAACGGTTTTCCAATATTAAAGTTCACACAAAGGCAACTGGGTTTTAAAAGGAAATCTCAGCCTCCATATGCCTCTCTCAGAAAAATCAGGATGTCTAAGTGAATAATACAATACAGTTCAGAATTGTAACTAAAAGGAACCAACACTGGCACTGGGGAACTCGCCAACAATTTTTTTTCAATCCACAGAGAAGTTCAACAGAGACGTTGAGAGAAGATTAGGTGCATCAAATACCTTATTTTTTAAGAGGAACTTGAAGGGAGAAGTATATGGAGGCTGCCATCTTAATTTCCTTTTACCAGCTACCTGGTCTACCCTATAGATCTATTTAGCTGCAGTAGTGTCTAAATGACACCAGAAACAAGTGTGCAGCTAATCTTGTCAGATCTGACAATAATGGCAGAGACACCTGATCTATGGCTATGGCTAAATGTATTAGAGGCAGAGGATCAGTAGGGTAGCCAGGCAACTGGTATTGCTTAAAAGGAAATACATTTGTCAGCCTCCATATACTTCTCACGTCAGGTTTCCTTTAAAGTGCATGTCATGGCAACTGAAAGACTGCTGATCAGGCATAGGCCTCTTTTTTCATGTCTGTGGCCATCTATTCAGATCTCAGAAGGTTCACAAGAATTGGAATTCAGGTTGACCGTGTCTGGAAAACGTCAAATCCTGACAAGGGGATGGTCACACCTGACAAGATATATAACCCTGTAACAAAACCAGCACCTGTATAAAATGTCCCAATGTCCTCAAAATTCAACTTTTCTCTATAGCCTATCCCCCCTCACTAGTGTACTAAACTCGCAGCTGAACGCTGGTCCCCTACCTTTCTTGTCCTTACCTCTCCCTCTAGATTATAAGCCTTTGGGCAGGGTCCTCCTCATGTCTCCTACCTGTTCACACACCTCCATTGCTGTACACCCATCCTATGGATCTGAGTGAACTCGACTTGCCTAATCTCCATGCTCCCATCCAGTGACTAAGCATTACCTTGTACTAATACTGTGCTGTGTGATCTGGTTTTTCTTCTATTCCTGTATTGTCTTATTGTATGTCACCCCTACATATTGTCTGTAACCTTAATGTCCAGCGCTGCATAATACATTGGTGCTTTATAAATACAATACTATGTACGGGGCAATGGCAATTTACTGAAACTGATTGTCTTTTGGCAAATTGCAATTGGGTTCCCACAGAATGGAACATCTCCTGGATTCTCCTCTCAATGACAATCAGCATGCAAACTACTGTAAAATAAGGCAGGCCTGTCTCTTTATGCACTCATCTTTCATGAGAACCTGAACACGCAACACCCAGTGTCTGTGTATAGAGGAGATTCTCTTTATCATGTTATCTAGGCTTGTCTGTGCACTGGTGACGAATTCCTGTTCATGGAACATACCGGACATATATAGCAAGACCTTCTTGTAATGATTCTCATCAACCGCACATTGCAGAGCCTCAAAGGACTCCATGTGTGATGGCATTTCTGGATCGGGGAACGGGTGTCTATTATTTTCCTAGCAACCAGTCAGGTTTAAAGGCCTACCCTACCTAGGTAAGAGGAAATACGGAAGCTGACATATACTTAGAGTACATATCAAGCACATTTAAAGAGGAACTTCAGCCTAACAAACATACTGCCATTAAATTACATTAGTTCTGTTAATTAAAATAGATAATATAATCTCTTACCCACCCTGTTTTAAAAGAACAGGCAAATGTTTGATTCCATGAGGGCAGCCATCTTTTTGGTTGAAAGGAGGTGACAGGGAGCATGAGACAGTTCCAACTGTCCTGTGTGCTGATCACCCCTCCCAGTTGCTAGGCAACGTGAACAACGACATAGGAAATCCCATCATGCTTTGCACAGCAACAGGGAAAAAAAGCCCGGGCAGTTTTCCTTGATGGGTGGAGCTTAGCTTTTGTAAAGCTAAAAATAAGGCTTATGTAAGAAAAACAAAGTTCTGATTCTGTGAAACTGTTAAAAAAACACCAAGCCTTTTCAGTGCTGCTGAGTAGATTTTTAGTCTGGAGGCTCACTTTAAAAATGCATTTTTATCTACCTCTGCACTGCTGTCCCACAGCAAATTTCTGCCAGTCATTCTTGACAACATGGGGGCTGCCGTCTTGCCAGTAACGATAGCTATATGCACAGAAAAGGGATAGTGCACAGTTTTAAGCCTTCTAAAAGTGATTTCTTAGGCCTTTCTTTGTACAAACTATAAACAAATTTGTGGAAACAGGAAGGAAGTGTCCATAAGTCCTGATATTACCTTACTTTCTGTTCATTCAGACTCAGAAAATCCTAAATCCTGAAGCATTGTGCACTTTAAGGCAGCGTTTTCAAACCCTGCCCTCAAGGCCGTGCAACAGTGCATGTTTTGTGGAAATCCATAGGTTAAGCTCTGATGAGGTACTTGCTATACATCACCAGTGAATATGGGTGGTTTCCTACAAAACATGTATTGGTGGGGTTTGAGGACAGAATTGGGGGAACGTTCCTTTAAGGACCATACTGACTGGTTGCTAGGAGACAAAACTATTCTACAATCCAAAAACGCATGCATGCCGTAGATAAAGTCTAGACAGGTTTTTCATTGGCACGTTAATATTGGCCACCAAAAATCTGATGCTTGAGGAGCACTTGATTATCCAACCATGCTAAAGTTCATGTTTAATACGATCATCCTGATTGACAAGTAAACTTCACCATAAATGCATGAATGTAAATACTGAAAGGGCCAAACCGTCCCCAGACAAGCTTGGATAAAGAGCTCACTCCCTTGTCAACAGATGGATGTTGAAAAACTATAAAGAAGCAACAAAAAGATAAAGATGCTGAAATCTTACCGTATGTGTAGAAGGGGATACAGGATTTCTAGCTTTATTTTGCCCTTGATCTGCATTTTGCTCTTCACCACCCCGTGTCAAAAGAATCCTAAAATGGGGTTGTCTTCCATTTTGCTCCTGCCGAATTTCAAATGAGCACCCATGTCCTGGTGAGGGGAGGTTTCTGGAATCATTTGGAAAGTCTTCACTTGAGTCTTTACTGCAAGGTCTACCATCTTTAATAACGCCGTTCTCTACGGGATTGAGTCTCTCTGCTCTCGGCTGTAGCGGATACGAGGTACTCCTTTCCAGTCTGATGCGAGGATAGCGAACCAGTCGGTCTCCTTTTGTGCCTGTAAACCCGAAATTATACTCTCCCGATATGTTAGAGTTAGTCGTCTGAGATTGCTGAAGCTGGAATACAAAACACCTTTTTCCGGGACTACCTGAGTTGTCCGGGAGATGCTGTAAAGACCAGCGTCTTGGCTCTGGGTCAGAACCATTTTGTCCTTCTTGTCGAGGAGGCAGCAACCTCACCTGCTGAACGTCCGTACCGTTGCTGTGACTGAAGCTCTTCACCCTCAGACCACCAATGCTCTTGCTGCTGGTCGGTATGGTGATCTCCTCTTCCCCATCTGTTGCGTAGTTCATATTTCCATTCTGCTCCCCAAAACGTCGTACAGGTGACTGCGAGAGGAAGGCGGTGGCTCCGTTAATTTGTAGCCCGTCTGACTCGTGTAGCCTGGGAGGAGAATTACCAGGCGTATCTCGTGGACTGCTCAGACAAGATGAGTTTTTCCTCACAGCTGAAATGTAACGCTCGTTGAAGTCTGCAAAGCCACAAGAAAGCCCCTCGTCGGAAAACTCAGCACTCTCACATTCGTCTGGGCTTTTACGTTGCAGGGAGATCTGCATTGAGGAACTTCGGGTAGGACGCTCGTCAATGTTCTGCAGCAGCTGCGGGATAAACATGGAGGTGCTCCTTTTCAGGCCACCATCGTCCTGAAGGCCGTCGTCCATGCAGTGCCTGGGGTGCGAGCCATTCCTCCTCGGCAGCGTGTGGAATGCCATGAAAAAGTCGTCTTCCCTCTCTTGTTCCAGGACATCAGACTCTGGGGCCGTGTTGCTTCTCCCCGAGCCAAAATGAAACCGTAGCCGGTGGGCCATGGTCCTTTTTCAATGATGGGAAGCAGAAAAAAGAATTAGAAGGAGAAAGAGGGGCTGAAAGCTCTGCCAGGAGTTAAAAATCAAAAAAGTAAACTCCAGGAAAAAGTGTCCCATCTGCCAAACTGTTAGCACTGTAGTCCCGATAGCGACAGATAGCAGAAATAGCCTAAGTGACAGGCAGCATTCCAGGCATGACTGGATAAGAGCTATTAGAGCTTCCACATACTGTGACATAGGGTAGGATGGCTATAGTCATGTGACTTGCTTTCCCCCCTCTTCAGTGCAAAGGTTTTTTCCTCTCCCCTCTTTTAGGTTCTTTTTCCTCTTGTGTGTCCAAGAGCCAGGGAGTCTGAACACAGCACCTTCCCAGCTGCTGCCTTTCCATCAGAACTGAGCAGCACTAGCTGCGAGAGCTTTCACAGTTGACTAAAGCAGCAAACCCATTCGTAACTGCTGTAAACCTAAACCACATCGTAATCGCTGGGCACTTCTGCCAAGGGGGAGAAAAAAAAAAGGCAGAGGGAGAGAATACGCAGCCACCTCTCTGCTACAGTAATCTTCACCACCCGTCCTAGTGTATTGCCAACACCCCCCCCCCCCCCCTTTCTTCTGTAGACGATCCACAGGCTTGCTAGCGCGGTAACCTAAACTGGAAATGAAATAGAACTGAGCGGTTTGTTCAACGCAGGGATCCAGGAGCTCTGCTTCTCTTCTTCGGAACTAGTGACATACTTCTCTGGATAGATTCTCACCACCCAACCACAAGCTCAGAAGACTGGGCAGCCGCTATCTGTGGTTAGGAAAGATAGGAGGACACGGCCAGTAGATTAGACTTAGTAATTTTCCACTGGAGTGTGTTAAAAGAAACTTTTTCCCTTGCGGTTGGCAACAGATAGTGTTAGTTGTAAGGTCCTCCGTTAATTTAGACCTCTTAAACAGTCTTCATAGTGCTGACACTTTTTTCCGAAGCACTTTAAGAGTGTATCGAACCTTTCCTATCACTCACTGGGCTCAGAACATTAACTCCTTCAGGATGGAAGCAATGGTTTTTAGTCTAGCGCTCCTACCCTACCGAACAATAAAACGGATGTGAAAAACAATTGTATCTATCCTCCAACAGCTAAAAAGGACTTCAAGATATTCAGTGGTTTGAGGTTTAAAAAAAAAAAAAAAAAAAAAAGTGGATCCGAGATGAACTTTTACTCATTGCATAATCGTGTTCCTTTCCTATTGTTTATAGGGCATTCCTCAAGCCAAATACTTTGTTTTAATACTCTTAAGACCCATCTACACGATCAGATTCTTTGTGCGATTCGATTACAATTCTATTTACGATCCGATTAAATCCGACATGTCTGATTGGGATTCGATTCAATTTGATTTGCCATTGTTCTGCAATGGCAGATTGAATTGAAGCGAATCAAATCCTGATCGGACATGTCGGATTTAATCGGGTCATAAATAGAATCGTAATCGAATCGCACAAAGAATCGTATCGTGTAGATTGGGCTTAACGCCCTATAAACTACACAAGCCACGCCCACAGGTTTTCAGAGAGCCAAGGCACTTTTAGACAGTAGCAAGGGCTCATGGGAGCCCAGTCTGGGCAGGAGGGGGAGTTATTACTAGCCAGAGATTTCAGAGGCAGAGGGGAGGAGGGGGGATTAGTTTTTTTTGCTCAAGATGCAGATAAGCCTGCCCCTGTGTAATGTTTACAAACAACATGGCTGCTGTCATTGTATCACAAGAAATAATCATATTCTGTTAAAGCTGTTTGCAGCTAGATTTGCTGTGTAAACTAAACTAAACTTTAGATAAGAAATATAGACAAGTTACTTGTTATAGTTAGTTTTTCATTTCGGATCCGCTTTAAAGGATATGCATTGTTTTGTCTCTGCTCAATGACAGCGTGTCTCAGAGAGCTAAAATATATAAACTATTGGGCTCTATTCACAAAGCATTACCGCACGGGGTAATTCTCAAAACAGATGATTTTACCGATCATCTTCCCAAGTTACAATTCACTAAACCGGTTACTGCACAGAAAATCACTGTTCCCGACTAGTGAGGTAAATTACTTTTAACAGACTTGTGCAGTAATTGCGCTACCTCGGGAAATGTCAAGAAATGTCAATTCACAAAGATTTCCTCACTTCCATTTACCAGCCAAAAGTGTTTGGTAATTTTCTCCAGCCCACAACAGCCAATAACTGGCTCTCCCTCTGTTGTCTCCATGCAGTAACTTGACAGACAGCCTGGCAGCCAATAGGAAGAGCCACACAGCCGGCTTCTCACTCTGATTGGATGCGACAGGGATGCCGGTGGTTCTTTCAGTGTATCAAAACTGACATTTCTGCGGGCATCCCAGCATCCCTGCAGATGTGCATATTTGCATTTTAGCACATAGAAGAGCTCCCCCTGGTGGCTGCAGCACATCTAAAGGGATGACCGTATGCACAGGATGGAAAACCTCTGAATCACACACAGTGTTCACTGCCTGCCTGCTGCCCTGCTAAAAGGCTGGTGACACTTAGGGCCCTTTTCCACTAGAGGCGATTGCGATGCTGAATTGCAAAAAAACGCAAATCTCTAGCGATTTTAATATAGTTAGGGTTTGCTACACAACATAGAAATTTCCACTACTGCGATTCATTTTTAACTAAATCGCGATCGCGCCGCGGAGCGATTTTTCGCCGCGATTTTGCTATGCAGTGCATTGCAAATTCGCAATCGCCGGGAAAAATTAGGACTTTGCGCTGAACGCTAGTGATTGCTAGTGGAAAAGGGCCCTTACTGACCAGGGTTTAGTGAATTGAGGCAGGTTTGCTCGGTAAATTACCAAACTTCTGCCTCATAAAGGGAAAAAAGTTTGTGAATTTGGGGAAAAAAAAAAAAAAAAAGTGTAAAATACCGCATTCGGTATTTTACCGTCCAGAATGATTTTACCAAACTGCTTATTGTGAACAGAGCTCTTTTTTTTTTTTTTTAATCTATCACTGCACTGTGCTCAGAAGCAGCTCTCTTCCAATCAAGAGTTTTAGAACTGTCATTCCTAAGGCCGGTTTCACATCGGCAACCAGCGTTTTCAGTGCAGTGCGATTAGAGTATCGCACCGCAAAAGAAAAAAACTTTGTAGACACTTGCGTTGCGTCAACTAGCGTTAAAGGAATACGATCGATTTACATATTTTTTTTAATTGAGATAGGAATTGTTTGGGAAGTGCTGCTAAGTACTGGTGTATACATTTCACTGGCAACCTCTGTTTACTGTTATCAAAATAATTTCACATGAGCCATGAGGGGAGGAGGAATTCCCTCACACTTGATCAGTTAACCCTGTGTGTAACTGTGTGAGAGAGAGAAAGCTCCCAACAGCTGCAGCTTCTGTGTCCTGCCTTTCTGACTGAAGTGTGTTAAAGGGACTCCGAGCTCACGAAAAAAAGAAAAGTTGTACTCACCAGGGGCTTTCTCCAGCCCAGTGCTGGTCGGGAGGTCCCACGCCGGCGTCCTGGCTCCTCTCCTTCTCCCCGCTCCGGTATAGCTGACAGGCCGCAGCCCGGGCGACACTCGGTGGAGTGTCGGGCTGCAGCTTCCGCGTATGACGCGGATTACGTCACACGCCGGCCGCCTCGCGTCATCACGGCGGCCGGCGTGAAAGTACTGCGCATGCGCGATTAAAGCGCGCATGCGCAGTACTTTCACGCCGGCCGCCGTGATGACGCGAGGCGGCCGGCGTGTGACGTAATCCGCGTCATACGCGGAAGCTGCAGCCCGACACTCCGAGTGTCGCCCGGGCTGCGGCCTGTCAGCTATACCGGAGCGGGGAGAAGGAGAGGAGCCAGGACGCCGGCGTGGGACCTCCCGACCAGCACTGGGCTGGAGAAAGCCCCTGGTGAGTACAACTTTTCTTTTTTTCGTGAGCTCGGAGTCCCTTTAAGAGAGCAGAGGAAATGTAACTTGTTAACAGCTTTTGATACGGTTTTTGCTTTCAGAGAAAAATACTCAGTAGTCTGATATGCAACTCTGGCTGTGCATTGAAGCAGACACCCCTTCTGCAATTGATTTGTCCCAATATAGCTAAATCCTACACACAATAAATTAAAGCTTTTGCCTCGGATATTTAACATGAAAAGTAGGAAAATATTTACACAGCTACTTAGACATTATTTGTACATCGTCATTTTAGAACACTTGGGTATGGATAGTATTCCTTTAATGTAATTTTTGGGGCCAAAACACCATAAATGAGATGCTCTACTGCCAACTTTCTGTGGTGGAAATACTTATTGCAAGTAAAAAAAAAATGTAAACGAAAATTGACGTCCGCTCATCGGTACCGACAATTTATATCTCTGCGCTACCATTGACTTACATGACTTCTGGTCAACGTGCGTCATTGCAGATGCTGTCCCATAACGTGCTGCTGACCTTGCGTCAGATCGGACACTTTGGGCGCATCGCATCCGGTATAAAAGGTCCCATAGACTTTCATTGCTTTGGCGTCAGCATTAAAATTGGGTAACAGCGCAATAAAAACATGCCAGTGTGAAAGGGGCCTTAGCAGTGAGGGATGCTATAATATGACTGGGTCCCAACTGGAGAGAAACTTATGGGGACCATACACTTATACTATTTCCCGCCGATATACAGCAGATTCGATCGCTGTGATCGAATCTGCTGTGAAATCGTTGCGCAAACGCTGACCGAACGATCGATTTCCATCCGAAGTCTATTATTTCCGTCGGTCTGTCCGCGTGGAAGATTTTGCTTGATTGCCAGCAGGTCGGGAGTGCGTCGATAGCGGCGTTCAAATGTCCCACGACCAACGCTAGCGGTAATAAGTTACCTGTTTCGCTGGCGCGTGTCCCCACTGTCTTTCCCACGCTGGGCTCCGGCTGGCTTCACTTACTTCCTGTCGGGGTAAGTTTAATTAAACAGTAGAGCGTCCTCTACTGTTTAAACTTCCCCCGACAGGAAGTAAAGTGAAGCTGGAGCCCAGCGCGGAGAACAGAGCGTGGAGAAGATGCAGCAGACACTGGGGGACTCGCGGCAGCCGGATCAGGTAATGTATGAGTAGGGAGGGGGGTGCTGCAGCTCCACAGATTGTGAATCAGTTTCACAGTGAAATAGATTCAAAATCTGTTTGCAGTGTAGGCAGCCAATAGATCCCCCTTTGATCAGATTCAATCACAGAGGGATCAATCTGCTGGCAATCGACCAGTGTATGGCTGCCTTTACTTGCAGACCTGAATTGTCAACTCTTTTAGGAGGAAAAAGGAACACAGTCTAGTTATTTGTTTGCTTGCCAATGTACATACACCTGTCTAACTCATCAGGCTACTCATGGTACATTTTAAAAGTCAAATTGTAAGGGGTAGACAGTTCACTTTCCTGTATGTTTTGGGGATTTGTGAGGAACCAGCATTTCTGGAGAAAAATGCATTCTGAAATGGAGAGAACATACAACTTTAAAGTGGATCCAAATAAAAAAAATAAGATTTCATAAATCAAATCTATTTTCTAAATTATAATAATAAATAGCAGCCTTTTTTTCAGCTGCATGATGACAAATATAAAATATTTTACATTTATTGGAGGAACCCCTCCCTTCCTTTCATATTGCCGGGACAGAATCCGGCAGACTGGTGGAGTAGATGGTATCCAGCAAAGGAGGAATTGCTAATGGCTGCCACCTGTATAACCCTAATTATAAAAAGAGAAGGGTGAAAAGCATGCACTGAAATGCTAATAGGCTTGAAGGAGTGTTTGTATGTGTCAGAGTGGTGCAACTAAATATTTTGAATTAAAAAAAAGTTTGGTTTGGGTCCGCTTTAACAAGAGACTTGAGCACACTTTCCCCTTTACGTATTATCCCTTTCTGCTTCTGAATCACTGTGATTACATCACTGGTGATCGACAGGCCTATATTTTTGTCGCCTGATCAAATCACTTCTCTTGGTCAGAAGTTCTGAAGGGAAAAGTGCATGGTTTGTACAGAGTTTTATACATTTCAAATTTGTCCCACTACATAAAACTTTAAAATGCAAGTCCAGTTGCAAACACTGTCTGAAGAAGGGGACCCGCCGCGGCCCTGAAACAATTTGTATGTGCTGATGAAGCAATAAAACAGGATTGTCTGCAACTGGAAACTGGTGTGCTAGCCTGGGCTTACATTTGGCTGTTTATGTGAATTGGTATTCTGGCTTAGCACCTACAGGCTAAGCACCCACCCCTCGTGTAAGGTGTGCCTCTTCCACTGAGGCCTGGTGCACACCAAAAACCGCTAGCAGATCCGCAAAATGCTAGCAGATTTTGAAACGCTTTTTCTTATTTTTCTGCAGCGTTTCAGCTAGCGTTTTGCGGTTTTGTGTAGCGGTTTTGGTATATTTCATGTATTGTTACAGTAAAGCTGTTACTGAACAGCTACTGTAACAAAAACGCCTGGCAAACCGCTCTGAAGTGCCGTTTTTCAGAGCGGTTTGCGGTTTTCCTATACTTAACATTGAGGCAGAAACGCATCCGCAATCCAAAATCTGCAGCAGCCCGGGAGTATGCGTTTCTGCAAAACGCCTCCCGCTCTGGTGTGCACCAGCCCATTGAAATACATTACCCTAGCAGATCCGCACCCGCAAGCGGATCGCAAAACGCAGCCGAACCGCTCTGGTGTGCACTAGGCCTAACTCTCTGTTCTACATAAAAAAACAAAAAAAAAAAAACAAACTGAAGAAATGTTAATTCACCACTGTATGATTTCAAGGAGTGCCTTCGAGGGAAAAGCCTGGCAAGTATTAACTTCATGTTAGAAGAGGAGCCATAGAATGTATAATGTAAAATTGAATAGGCTCTTTAAAGCGAACCTCCAGACTTAAAATCTACTCAGCAGAGCTGAAAAGGTTTGGTGTTCCCTTAACATTTTCACAGCATCAGAACTTTGTTTTTCTTACCCAAGCCTCATTTTTAACTGCACAGAAGATAAGCTCCGCCCCATCAAATAAATCTTCCCAGGCATTTTTCCCCTGATGCTGTGCAAAGCATAATGGGATTTCTGATGTTCTTGTTGCCTAGCGAGCGCAGCTGGGAGGGGTGATCAGGAGACAGGACAGTTGGAACTGTGTCTCATGCTCCCGGTCACCTCTTTTCAACCAAAAAGATGGCTGCCCCCATGTAATCACAAACATTTGCCTGTTCTTTTAAAACAGGGTGGGTAAGACATTACCCATCTATTTTAATTAACATAACTAATGTAACTTACTGACAATATGTTTGTTTAGGCTGAAGTTCCCCTTTAAAGGTGGATCAGACAAACTTTTACTCATTGCATAATTGTGTTCCTTACATATAGTTTATAGGGCATTCCTCAAGCCAAATACTCCTTTTTGTTTTAATACTCTAATTCCCTATAAATTAAACAAGCCTCGCCCACAGCTCAAAGTGCCTTGGCACTCCATGTAGCAAGGGCTTATGGGAGCTCAGTCTGGGCAGGAGGTGGAGGATACTAGCCAGAGATTTCAGAGGCAGAGCGGAGGAGGGAGCAGAAGAGGGGAGTGAGCTGAGGACTGGAAATGCAGTTGCAGCTTGCCTGTGTGTAATGTGACAAACAAAACATGGCCGCTGTCATTGTATCACAGGAATAAATAAACGTGAAACTGTTGAAGCTGTTTGCAGCTAGATTTGCTGTGTAAACTATCTTAACTTTAGATAAGATATATAGACAAGTTACTTGTCATAATTAGTTTTTCACCTTGGATGCACTTTAAAAGAGAAAAGGAATTACAAAGTTTACTGAACGTGTAGCCGAGCCGACAAGTGATAGGATGAGATAAACGAATATGTATAATCACAAGAACACAAAATAACTAGGATGTGTTACCTTCTTTTTCTGCCTGAAAGATTTAACCATTCAAGTATACAAGTGACCGTTTCTCTCCAGTCAGGACCCAGTCGGACTATAGCTCAACTCTCACCTATACGAAATTACAGCCATAAAACTGCTCTTGAGTGCAGGGTATAGATAAAAGTCAATCATTCATATAGTTTAGCTCTGGGACACGGACAGACACAGACGGTGTGAAAGGCTATCATTCATATGGAGACAGTACAACATTAAACCTACTGTTTTAGCTTTTAAAAACAAAATAATATGGGATTTAAGGAGAAGGAGGATGGATACAATTGTTTATCTCATCTGTTTATCATCACCACAGGTTTCCTATAGTGGGAGGCGTACATGTAAAAAAAAACAAAAAAAAAAAAAAACGGGCAGCTGAGATAGCGGTTAGAATATTAGTAAAATTACAGATATTCTGCTACTTATATACGATAATCAATATTGAAATCTTTACCGATATTTTACTATCACCTAACCCTACTCTCAAACAGAGAACCCTCCCTCTACTAATGCCTAACCCTATGACCCCCGGGTGGTGCCTAAGGCCCCGTTCACACTTGCATTTTGGCATGCAAACGGACCGGATGGCAGCCTGATGCATGCCTGATGCAAACAGACCGGCTCCGCATTGGATTAGGACCTGATCCGGATCGGAACCGCAAGGTTCCGATCCGGTCCGTTTGCATCAGGCATGCATCAGGCTGCCATCCGGATCCGGTAAAAACAGCGAAATATAATAAAAAATTGTTGGGGTCAGCAGAAGGTGCACCTGTAGAATAAGGTCCTCCGCAGTTAGGCCTCACCTCCACCTCCGACATACTGCCAAACAGCTCCAGCACGTAAGGTCACTGCTGCTCCACTGCTGCCCATGTGTCCTCATCCGAAATGGCCGCTAGAATACGCATAGGAAGTGGGGTAGAACGTCAGGTGTTTGTATCCTGTGTGTTCTGTGCTTTCCGTCCCCATAGGTTTCTATTTCCGGATGGTGCGGTCAGGCTCCGGTCCGGGTGCGTGGGCCGGATGATCCGGACCCGAAAAATAGCGCATGTTGGAAAAGTGTCCGGAGTCCGGATCCGATCCGGCTCCAGTCTGTACGGAACGTACGCGTGTGAACGTCCGCATAGACTTTGCATTGCTATGCGGAACGTACGTTCCGTTTGTACAGTATACGGTCCGGATCCGATCAGGCGGATCCGGACAGGGAACGCTAATGTGAACCGGGCCTAAGTTTAACCCCTTAAGGACCCCCCTCAAACACCAAGACCCCTGCCTCCTAACCCCCAATATTTTCACTAATGTTAAAATCTACAATCCGATATAAACTGTAAAGAGCAACTATAAACGGCTGAATATCGGCTATATTAGTGGCTATTAACGGTGTATCGCGGCTATAAACTTCGGGCGCATCTGGGTGCCCAAATTATCATTTATAGCCGCTAATCCCGGCTTTCATCGCCATCTATGGTGGCGACGTTTTAAACAAGGCACCTCTGGCACCAATTTTACCCGCGTCCTTTTATAGGCTTATGTAAAGGTTCTTGTTTATTCAGGTCACAGAGTATTCTGAGGAAAAAAAGGTAGCTGAAAGCTTAAATAGGAAAAAAATATTCTGTTCCAGGAGGTTTCATCACTGCTAAGTAACTGCTTCAGGCCTAAAGAGCGCAGGAGATGCCAGGGAAAAGTACAGGTAAACTACACACTTCAGCCCTATTACCATAAAGAGAAAATCAGGCTTGGGCAATTAAAATTTAAACAATGCAGATTGCCTGTAGTCCTTCTGCCTCTAATACTTTTAGGGCCCGTATCCACTAGTGGCATGCGCGGCTGGGAGACGCGCGGCGCCATTTCCTCGTGTGCAGGTACGCTGACGAATCCCATAAGCAGAGCCATGCACGGCTATGGGATTCGCAGCCTCCCGTATGGAAACGGATGGTAATGTCAGCCGAATCGCTAAGGTAAGCGATTTGGCCGCGGCGCCATTGTTTCCTATGGCAGAGTTTTCCCGCGCAATTTGCCTGCGGGAAAACTCTGCAGATTTAGCCCAGTTTCCGCGCTAGTGGAAACTGGGCCCTCTGCCATAGAAACAAATCATTAACCCTCTCCACTCACATTAAGCTGGAACACTACAAGTATTAAAGTGAACCTCCAGACTAAAAACCTACTCAGCAGCACTTAAAGGTCTTGGTGTTTAACAGTTTCACAGCATCAGAACGTTTTTTCTTACCCAAGCCTCATTTTTAGTTGCATAGAAGAAAACTGCCCGGGCATTTTTCCCCTGATGCTGTGCAAAGCATGATGGGAATTTCTGAGGTTGTTCTCGTTGCCTAGCGCGCTCCGCTGGGAGAAGTGATCAAGACACAGGACAGTTGGAACGGTGTCTCATGCTCCCCGTCACCTCCTTTCAACCAAAAAGATGGCTGCCCTCATGAAATCACAAACCTTTGCCTGTTATTTTAAAACAGGGTGGGTAAGAGATCATATTACCTATCTATTTTAATGAACAAAACTAATGTAACTTAATGTCAGTATGTATGTTTAGGCTGAAGACATGTTAACCATCTCAAATGTCCTCCCTTTTGGGTTGTGTGGACAGCCGGTCAGCAGGTATTCATCAGAAGCCTCAGTGGGAATCCCAGGTTATGAGCATAAAATGTTTCCTTCTGTGCTGACTGGCATAGGTAGCGTAGGGACCCTTACCATAATGGGGAAGCCTTATCGCTGGTGTAAGGGTCTAGTACAGGACCGTTACCATAATGGGGAAGCCTCATCGCTGGTGTAAGGGTCTAGTACAGGACCGTTACCATAATGGGGAAACCTCATCACTGGTGTAAGGGTCTAGTACAGGACAGTAACCATAATGGGGAAGCCTTATCGCTGGTGTAAGGGTCTAGTACAGGACCGTTACCATAATGGGGAAACCTCATCGCTGGTGTGAGGGTCTAGTACAGGATCGTTACCATAATGGGGAAGCCTCATCGCTGGTGTAAGGGTCTAGTACAGGATGCCATTGCATGCAAACCATGTTGGGAGCTAACGTCCCCTTTCTTCAATCGCATCATTTTGCTTGTTTTTAATGCTGCTAGCGTTCCAGCTTGATGTAAGTGTAAAGGGTTAATGATTGTTTATAGGTAAATTTGACCACTCCCCACAGCACCTGCTATTCCATTTAAAATAATGGTCCCTTAGCAGGATGACTATAGCTCCTCCTTTCTTTTAGCCATAGACTTTGAACAAGTATACAGGTCAGGCATTCTAATCCCTGGCACTCATCCATTTTACCGCCTCCATGTAGTAGGAGGGCCAACAGATTTGGATTACCAAGAAGAGATTGTATAAGTAAGCTCTCCTGTTACATGGACATGTAAAATTGACCAATCTAAATGATGGCTGCCGCGTGATGGATGGGTTGTTGTACAAAGGTAAAAACCCACTCCGTGACCCCACCCTTTAAAAAACTGGTACTTGTCAAACTTCTGACCGACTGTCCACATGACCAAAATGCGAGGATATTTGAGATGGTTAACAAGTTTCAAAGAGAAGGATTTAAAAATTTTACCTAATTTTATGGAAATCAATACAATTTGGAATCAGTCCAACTGGTCAAAATTAGAGGCCATCAGTCCAACTTCAGGCTACGTAAAGTTTAACAACTCAGAGTTCGTACCGACTTAAACTATTAGCAGCCTAGTTTGTAGGTTGATCATTTAAAAAACAAAAAAAAGACCTGGTGCCCCACACAGCCTAACATTTTTGGCACTAGTCAAGTAAAGTATAGAGGACACAGCAGGAAACCGCATATGTGTCAGATAAGACAAGATATAGGAAACATATTATGCACTTTCCTCCTGGTGGACTTAGAGCACCAGAACTGCAGCCACTAGAGACATGCTCAGTAGGCAGTAGCAGTGTTATGGAGTCTTGCCCAATGTCTCCTCACTAAATAGGTGCTGGCTTACTGAACAGGAAGATACCAGATTCAAACCCTTATCTCTGTGTCTGAGTCCATTAAAGGGAACCAAGAACCACTTTTTTCTACTGTTTTTAATGGCTATAGGAGCTGCCATGTCTCCCCCACTCCTAGCTCCCCATTATTTATCCAGGGGAGGGTGTGAAGATAACATCTGTGACATCTCTAAACGCTTTGAAGCACAGTGTCCCATCTCTCCTCCCCCCCCCGAAAGCTTTTGTTAGCTCTCTGCTAATGTGTGAAATAAAATTATATCAATCCTTATTTGTCTGCAAATGCTACGGTTGGGTAGGCCTCAGAAGTAGGGTTATACGGTCCTCTGCTAAGGAGGGTATTGTGATTGGAGAACTGTTCCTTATGGAGGTTTCCTGATGGATCCCCTAAACTAGACTAGCGCCACATTTTTTGCAGGTCCCCTAATCTGAATCACAGGACTGCCTAAGGATAATTCAGACCCTTCTGCCAGGTAAACATACGCATGGATTTCATCCGTTGCCGGGAGTTTGGAGCTCTGCCTTAAATAACACGATTTGCAGATTGGAATACAGAAAAAACAAATATTGCAAACAGTTTCCACATTAGTTCGCACATCGCTCATCCTTAACAAGCGATCTTTGCACAGAGCAGTGGGTTTGCTACTTTGCGTTATTGATGTTGCAGGCTGTAGAGTTCCAAGTTTGAGGCACGGAGTGGCAGCAAATATGTCAGCCCTGGTTTGGTTTACAAGACAAGTGCCAAGGCCCAGCACAATCGGTCATTGTTCTGGCGGGATCCGGAGCCAGCAGAGGAATCTGCGCTGGTATGAGCCGCTCAGTTACAGCTCCATAAGCTGCCTGGCAGGTGGAAGTTCCACTTCTGCAATCATTCCTAATAAAATAAATCCGTCTTTTTAAACTGCTCGAACATCCGGTATAATCATAGGGTACGGAGCGATGTGGTCTAATGGCCCCAAAACGTGTCATTTTAGAAGGAAACCACTGCTTTAAAGAGAACCTGAAGCATGTAAAATTATTTAAAATAAACACATGACGTAGCTGCAAATGAATATTACATACTAATCTCACCACCAGTTCCTCTCAGAAGCTCACCATTTTCTTCCTACAGTGATCCCTTCCAGTTCTGACAAGATTTTGTCAGAACTGAAATATGCTGACAGTTACCGTATTTTGCGGAATAGAAGACGCTCCTGACTATAAGACACACCTAGGTTTAGAGTACAAGAGCAAGGGAGAAAAAAAAATATACATACTAAACATGGTGAAGGGCATTCTGTGGATTATGCCCCCTTGCACCTCATGTCTCCCTGTGTCGTCCTCTGCCCCCCTTGTGTCCCTCATATGTCCGCCTCTGTCCTTGTGCCCTCCTCTATGCCCCTTTGTGTCCCCCTGTGTTCTCCTCTACAGGGAGTCCGACATTTGCGTGACACCAACCCTACATTTGTCCCATAAAACGTATTCTGTACAACATTATTTGCACGTCTTAATAAATAGATGTATTTTTGAAATATATATATATATATAAAAAAACTAAACAAAAACACACAACTCTCCCTTTGATGAACGTGGTTGGCAGGAATCGGTGGTCACGGGGGTGATGTTATTGGAGAACGCACGATTTATTTCTGATCAGTATCTGGGTGTCGAGGCTGAGCGCTGCGGTGATGCCCCAGAAATAGCTGTGTGAGCTGCGGACACAACAGGGGGTCAGTAACTTCATGTTCTCAACAGTAGCATCCATATCAGCGTGTCAGGGTCACCATCATACACGCCATAAATCTGCCCGACTGACCGGACCAGCGGGCTGCACAACTAAAACTGTCCATGCTTGAGGACCACTACCAATAGAGGTCCTGCAATTTATCTCTTTTTATATACACAGACAGTCCCCTACTTACAAACAACTCGAGTTACAACATTTCAGAGATACAAAGTTCTCTTGATTTAAAGAGAAACTCCGACCAAGAATTTAACTTTATCCCAATCAGTAGCGGATACCCCCTTTTACATGAGAAATCTATTCCTTTTCACAAACAGACCATCAGGGGGCGCTGTATGACTGATATTGTGGTGAAACCCCTCCCACAGGAAACTCTTGAGTACGTACTCCTGGCAGTTTCCTGTCTGTGAACCTTGCTGCATTGTGGGAAATAGCTGTTTACAGCTGTTTCCAACTGCCAAAAAAGCATGCAGCAGCTACATCACCTGCCAACAGTAAAAATGTCACCATGTAATAAATGTCAGAATGTAAATCAGAGATTTAAAAGATTCTACTATGGTTGCAAAAACAAAGCACTTTTTTATTACATTATTTTCACTGGAGTTCCTCTTTAACAAAAATATGTAGTAAAACAATGCCACTTAATGGGAAGGGAGCAGAGTGACAAGCTGTGAACTCCCTTAGAACATACTTTCCCATTTTATTTGGCAAAAGCTGCTTCATGTGGAGTATACACTAAAAAAAATGCAAGGTTTCATTAACCCCCTTGCCATTCCAATTCTGGCGGCAAGGGGGCAACGCAACACTTAAATTTATTTATTTATTTTTTTAAATCATGTAGGGAGCCCAGGGCTCGCTACATGATAGCCGCTGACAAGCGGCATCCCCCTATCCACTCCGATCGCCTTCGGCGATCAGAGTAAGCAGGAAATCCCGTTCAGAACGGGATTTCCTGCTGGGCTTCCCCGGTCGCCATGGCAGGATGACGTCACCGACGTCATGGACGTCAGAGGGAATCCTGATCCACCCCTCAGTGCTGCCTGGCACTGATTGGCCAGGCTGCGCAAGGGGGGGGGGGGGGAGCGGCGAATCGGCGGCGATCGGAAACTGCACGCAGCTAGCAAAGAGCTAGCTGCGTGCAGTAAAAAAAAAAAATAAAAAAAAATAAAAAATAAATCGGCCCAGCGGGGCCTGAGAAATCATCCTACGCAGGTTACCACGAGCTGAGCTCGGGATAACCGGCAAGGAGGTTAAGAGTGTTTAAGAGATACTGAAGTGAAAAAAAAAATCTGATGTAATGAATTGGTTGTGTAGTACAGATAATTAATAGAACATTAGTAGCAAAGAAAATATGCTCATATTTTTATTTTCAGTTAGTGTTTTTTATAACATTGCATCATTCTCTAATATTTGCAGTTTACACACTACTCAGCATTCTTAATGAATTTACAGAGCAGGCCAGTGAACTTTTGAACTCCTCTGCAGAGAAAGAAAATACAGCGGCTGACAGTTGAGATAACAAGCTTCAAAAGACAGAGCTCTCTGCGACTTTGAAAGTCTTGGAGCTCAATGGCTCTTTTGTATATATAACTGGAGTTTAACTCTTCCTGTACTGGAAACAGACCTATTTCTCTGCTCCTAATGTTTTATTTCTTAGCTGTACTATACATATAAATCATATAATTTTTTCTTTCACTTCAGTGTAAAAAAAAAAAAAAAAAAACCATAACAACCAACACTGCGCCTAACTACCAAAAGCGTTTGCCGGCACTTGTAGTTCCCTCAGCAGCTGAAAGCCATGTCTACTCCTGCCCCCTCTGCACCATCATGATGGTAAACCCTCTCTGGCCTCATAGTCCAGCTACTGCAGATGTGATGGTGTAACATAATCCGCCATCGGCCAGATGGGCGGCTGCGCGCAGCTTCAGTTCCCATGTGACGCGTCAGACATCTCTTCTATTCACTGGAAATCCAGTGTAAGTGGTGCCAGTTCCTGTGGAATGTGGGAAACACGCCGCAGTGATAATTGAGGGAAAATGTTTCCAAACATTGACGTGTCATCATATGAAGCTCAATGTACACTAAGCCACGAAGATCCACAAGCAGAGGGTGCCATAGAAGCTGCCCAGATGTCCACACCACCTGCGCTCCATCTGGCCGTGGGGTTTACCAGGGGGATACAGATAGGAGGCAACACCTGCTGACCCCCAAATATTCATCTACACAAAGGAGAACAGATCGTTACTGTAAAGATAAAGAAATCTAAGGATCGTATAGCTTATCACTACCACATAGCTGAAGTACCTTGCATTAAACGGACCCCAAACTTCAAATTTAATTTAAATTAAGTGCGGTGAACCTATTGGTTTTTTGGTGCTGTCCGGTGCTCCAATATTGTGTACATATTGCGGCTCCGAAGCAGGAGATGGGCCCTGGGTGATGCTGCTGGGGAAAAGATTTGTAATTTAGGGAAAATAGCAACTTGATGTGTAATTAAAAATCATTTCAACAACCGCGAACGCATGCAAATGACGTGCGATTCCCAAGCGGGCCACAAAAGTGCACATTTTGAACAATTCCTCTATGTGTGCTCACCGCCTTCAAGATGCATCTCTCCCCATAAGTAGACCTATCACTTCCCAGTTAAAGGGCGCTTATTTTGCACATTGGTGACACTGAAACCCTTTCTATGGCTAAAAGTGGACATCTGCTTTTGTCATGATTTTATTGTCCAAAACCCCATTGTATTCCCAAAAAGCATTGGCCAACCAAAACACCAATTGACATGCGGCCAACCTTTTTACACACTAACCTACATAGTTATCTGATGGAGATCATATGCAATTCACTTTCTCCTGAGATTTCTCCTAGGAGATCATTTTTCATCTTTGCTTTAGAATAACTTTTCAGGAATTTGCAATAGAAAAAGTACCAAAAAGTAGGTGACAAAGTACTAGCAAAATTATTTAGAATATTTTCTTGCTTGCTGGTGGATAAAATTGCATTTTATTGACAAGTTTGAAAAATATCACCTAGGAGAACAAAAATAATTGCACATGGGCCCATGTTTTCAAAAAATAAATAAAAAGCTTAGGATACTCTTGTGGACCAAAGTAGGCTTGATGGCATCACAAACAAGCACACACCATAAATTTCAATGTTTAGATAATAAAACATTTACATCTAGAGACAGAACGGTGGAGGATATGGTCTGGTTCTCAATCTGTTCGTACACAAATTTTAGTGCAGTCAAGTCACAATAGTCTATGTTAACGAGCATTACTCTATTTCTTGTGCCTGATATTAATTTGACATGATCATCTCAAACTACATACGGTACATAAGGTTTTATCCAAAATACAATCAAGGTTCAAGATCACGTCTTTGTAGGAATGGAAAGCTTGTACAACCAATTACCTGGAGCTTGAGTGTTGGGGGAAAAAAAAAAAAAAAAAAAAAAAAAGACCCCCCCCCCCCCAATTAAGTGCCTGCTATAATTCATTTTAATGCACTTACTGGCTATTGCAACTAGTTAGAATTAGCAACTACTCACAGCAAGCAGCTGCTCACTCACTCGGCAGTATGACATGGTCCATAGTTCAACAGAAGAACCAAAATGATCAGACCACAAATAAAATACAGCAAGTCAAACCTGATTCTTGGTTCTACTATTCTTACTAGATCATGGTTCTCACAGTGTCACATTTCCCTCACTATGACACACAACACACATCTAATGCATAGCTTGGCCTGCCCTGACCTCAGCTGACTTCTAGGTCTGCCCACACTTCCACACTACCCAGTGATCAGACACTGTGTGGGCCACCCATGCTGAAGGTCACAATGTACAAGCCCAGCTATTCTGGTACAGGGATCAGTGGCAGACATTCAAGGTGAATACAATAATATTTTACAACATCAGCAAGAACTACAAAAAAACCAAAATGTGGTAAAGAGAAATCCAAACCAAGCCCAAAAACAACAGGGACACCTTCATTGGTCTCCGTGGGACACCATCATGATATTACCTCAAGCACCTGCACTTTACTATAGAATGCTCCCAAACCTATTGTACATGACTGAGGGCTAAACAAACCACTTAAAGGGAACCAGAGACGAAGCACCCTTGTGAATTTTACCATCTATATCAATAAGAACATTAGAGAAAACACTTACCCTGCTCTGTTTCATCCTCATTGCTAAAAGGGTCTGTTATCAGCTGTGATAAGAATCCCCGACTGAGCATTCAGTCTGGCTTTGCAGGGAATGATTATTGCTGAGTCATTATAGCAGAGCCACAAGGGGGCAGGCTTGGGCTTGAAAAGACACCAGAGAAGACAGACTCAGCTATAATCTTTCCGTAGCAAAGCTAGACTGAGTGCTCAGTCAGGGATTCTTATCAGAGGTGATAACAGTCAGATTAAACAGAGAACAATGAAACAAAGAGCAGATTAGGTGTTTACTGTCATGTTCCCACTGATTTATAAAGTAAAATACAAGAGGGTGCTTCATCTCTGGTTCTCTTTAAAAGGGAACGTGAAGTGAGGGAATTGGAGGCCGAAATTTAATTTAAATTAATACCAGTTGCCTGGCTGTCCTGCTGGTCCTCTGCCGCTCATACTTTTAGCCATAGACCCTGAACAAGCATGCAGATCAGATGTTC
Source organism: Hyperolius riggenbachi (assembly GCF_040937935.1). Lineage (NCBI taxonomy): Eukaryota > Metazoa > Chordata > Amphibia > Anura > Hyperoliidae > Hyperolius > Hyperolius riggenbachi. The sequence continues at coordinate 637,561,634 of NC_090646.1, forward strand.
CTGGCCAAAAATTGACAAGATTAGCTGCATGCTTGTTTCAGTTGTGGGATTCAGACATGGTCTGGTCTTCTGTAGTCCTTCCAAAGAGGAGAACTGTGGGGGCAAGATGGTAAGACCAGGACAAAAACCCTACTGAGTTTTCAAACCACTCTGGCCAATAAAGAAAGGATTGGAGGCTGGTTTGCAGCCATATGCTCCCTCTGATGGCCAACTAGCCCGGTCTGCAGGATCTCTTCTGATCTTTGTAAACTGTTTTTTATAATCCCCAGGAAAACCACTAAAGGGGGGCTCCACCATATAGAAAAACAACGAATATACATAATTCACGTCAGCCTGTAAAACATACAAGTGTAGATATGAGCCCAGAGTCATGCCCTAACAGAGCCTCTTTCTACAATCAGTGCAGAAGTGCTGACAGAAGACACGAGGTATTGGATTCAGCTCTCTAGGGTGAATACTGTACATCCCGTTCTGATGTATGTATACGATAAGTTTCATATCATCCCCCCAGGGAGATTGCCGTAGTTTACCTGCATGCCACCCTCCTCCCATACTTCCCCCGTCTGGCCATTCAGAAGCTCCATATATGGGGCTCCACAACATCTTCATATCTACATATAGATTATCAGAGCCTTCCTGCGACTTATCCTGTCCATGTCAGAGCACTAACCAGCTGACAGCTGCCTCAGATAACCTCTGACCCGGAAGCACTAATAGCCTTTACAGGAAAGCAGGAGGAAACCGTGCGTTTTCTGAATGAATCACTTGTGTCACGTTGACGGCTCGGTAGTTCTAAGAATAGTGGGACATTCTGTACGTTTATCGCCTGCATTCCAGCTAGCGGGGGAACACAACACCTAGTCACCAACAAAGCTGGACACTATAAAAGCACCAATTAACAGAACAATTTCCCAAACAATCAGATTGGCGATTAGTGGAAACCGTTCGTGCCCAAGGAGAAAACAATAGGTCATACAATCAGATGCATTTAGGGCCTAGGTTCTCAATGTGTGGTACGCGTACCCCAGGGGGTACTTCTGATGGTTCCAGGGGGTACTCGGGCTTGATATATTTAACCAAGAATAACAAAAACCGAGTTCAGCTTGGGGATACCGCTCCTGGCATGTTTTTTTCCACCCCGAGCTGAACTCGCGATTACTGCTAAGGAGGTTAAAATAATCCCAGTGTCTTTGCATCCCTGTGTGTGTCCGTGCTTTGCACTACTGCGCATGTGCCGCATGGACAGCCTTGGGACAGGGAGCAGGAGGGGGCCAGGCTCGCACGCGCCCTGACTGTGCGGCGGTCACAGGGGAGGGGTAGGTTCCGACACAGACCTAGAGCCCATTTTTTTGAGCAGGCTTAGGTCTACTAGTTTGTTATAATTTATGTAAAAAAAAAATTGCAAGTAAATTTTTTTTTGCTATAGTAGTTGCTGCCCTGATTTACATGAGTGCACCTCCACAGCCACATTACTCCTCCACTTTCCCGCCACTTGGAACCACGCCCCTCGGGTCACTGTGAAGCCTCTGCGGCTCTCTCAAAACAAACTTCACATATTCCTGGGCTTGTATTAGAGCTCTATTTTATACCTAAACATCATATTTCTCTCCAGCGGCTAAAATCCAAAGTGTAAATATTAGTTCCCTGCCTTTCAAACAGATTTTACTGTCCGGTCACCAAACGATTAACTGCTGCGCCAACGCCATAACTCAACACAGAAAGGCAAAAACCACGGAAGAGCCAACATTGCACTTACCAATCTGTTCTCGTCAAACACTTCATACAGAAGCCGGTGATTGGTTGGGTGGACCTGGGGAGGGAAAAACAAAAACACAAGTTTAGCTTTCAGTAATTCTGAAGGGTTGTGAAAGATCATTAGAAAAAAACTCTAGCTAAAACTTTGTACAGATCAAAGCGGTCCCTCTCCTCTGGAACTCTCCCACAGCCCGTCATGCTCAGAGCCTGGAAACCTTCAGGCAGGGACACACTTGACTGTCGGCGTGCACGTTTTCTGCACAGAAAAACTGAGAACTGATGGTAATCACTGGGCTAGTTCACACTTAAAGCGGATCCGAGATGAAAAACTAACTATAACAAGTAACTTGTCTATATATAGCTTATCTAAAGTTTAGAGAGTTTACACAGCAAATCTAACTGCAAACCGCTTCAGTTTATGATTATTTATTCCTGTGATACAATGAGAGCAGCCATGTTTGGCACGTTGTCACAGGCTGAGGGCTGGAGATGCTATCAGCTTGCCTGTGTGTAATTCAGTCCCTTCTCCTCCCCTCTGCCTCTGAAATCAATGGCTAGTAACACCGCCTCCTCCTCCTGCCCAGACTGAGCTCCCATAAGCTCTTGCTACAGTGCCATGGCACATAAGGAGCTGTGGGCGAGGCTTGTTTAGTTTATAGGGAATTAGGATAGTAAAACAAAAAAAAGTATTTGGTTAAAGGAATGCCCTATAAAACTATATAAAAGGAACACAATTATGCAATGAGTTACAAGTTTATCTCGGATCCACTTTAATGCATTTTTCGCATGCAGAAAAACTGACATCCTGCATCAGGATTCTGCACATTTTGTCAGTTTTCTCTATTACATTAGCTGCTGGGAACTCACGTGTGGCCTGGAACCCACTGAAATCCGCAAACGCAAAACGCAACCGCTAGCGTTTTGTCTGAGCGGTTTGCAAGCGGATTCATGCACGTTTTCGGTCGCGTTTTGCAACAGTGTATTTTTTTGCTCAGCGGTTGTGTAGCGTTTTGCGTTTTTATCCTGATTGGTCCTGTGAATTATTTTTAGTTTTGTTACAGTGTGCTGAACCGCAAAACGCTAGCAAAACCGCTCAGTTTAGGTTTTGCTGAGCGTTTCAATACTTTACATTGAAGCGCTAACGCTCCCAAAATGCTGCAGGTCCTGCGTTTGCGTTTCTGGGAAACGCAAACGCTCCTGTGGAAGTTGCCCCATCCATTAACATCAGCTGAGCGTTTTGGCAAAACGCTAGCGTATCGCAGCGCTGCCAAAATGCTCAAAAAACCGCTCTTGTGGGTTCCAGCCCTGTGTGTTTTTCTGCATAGAAATACACATGGTGTGAAGAAAAACGCCTCAAACGTACTCTGAAAACACACCTATTCAGACAAGACTATAATTTGCTATAGGTAGCATTGGAAGTTCACTGCCCCACATGCCCGTTTTTAGGGCCGTGCGGGCACCCTGAGCACTTTTGGGAGGGGGGGCGCTGTAAAGGAGGGGGGAGCCGGAGCCGTGGGGAGTGCAGCCCGACCTCTCCCTGGGCTGCCCTCCGTGCTCCCCCCCCCCTCAGATGCCGAGTAATTAGCGCAGCAGGAAGCTCTGTACGCAACTACTCGCCTTCCTGCGTTCCACTCGCAGCTGATCTCCTCTCGTCAGACGCTGATACACACGCTGCTTCCGGCTAAACAGGAAGCAGCGTGTGTATCAGCGTCTGACGAGAGGAGATCAGCTGCGAGTGGAACGCAGGAAGGCGAGTAGTTGCGTACAGAGCTTCCTGCTGCGCTAATTACTCGGCATCTGGGGGGGGGGGGGGGAGAAGCACGGAGGGCAGCCCAGGGAGAGGTCGGGCTGCCCTCCCCCCTCCATTATGGGGGGTGGACCTACCTAACCAACCTATACTGGGGGGCACCTACCTATCTAACCTATACTGGGAGGCACCTACCTACCTAGCCTATACAGGTGGTAACTATACTGGCTACCTATATTGCCGGCACCTACCTATCTAACCTATACTGGGGGGGGGGGCACCTACCTATCAAACCTATACTGGGGGCACTTATCTAACCTGTATTGGGGGCACCTACCTAGCCTATACAGGTGTCAACTATACTGGCTACCTATATTGCAGGCCCCTACCTAACTAACCTATACTGGGGGGGGGGGCACCTACCTATCTAACCTATGCTGGGGGCAACTATTCTGGCTACCTATATTAGAGGCACCCACCTAGCTAACCTGTAGTGGGGCACCTACCTATCTAACTTATTCCTGGGGACGCCTGCTTATCTAACCTATACTGGGGGCAACTATACTGGAGGCACCTACCTGGCTAACCTATAGCGGGGGCAACTATACTGGCTCACCTATGCCTGGCTACCTATACTGGGGGACAAATAGCTGGCTACCTATACTGGGGGGACCTATACTGAGTGCAACTAGACGCACTCTTTACACCCTCGCCCTGGGTGCATTTTAGCCTAGAAACTGCACTGCTGCCCCATCCCGTGTTTCTTTCCCCATGGTTTCCAACCCGCTACCCTCTAGATCCTAGGTTCTCAATGTGTGGTACGTGTACCCCAGGGGGTACTTTTGATGGTTCCAGGGGGTAGTTGGGCTTGATATACTTAACCAAGAATAACAAATTAAGTGTTTTAGAAAATGATAAATCTTATTTAAAGAGACTAACAAAAAAAAAAAAAAGTTTGCCTGGGGGGTACTTACCTCGGGAGGGGGAAGCCTCAGGGTCCCAATGAGGCTTCCTCCTCCCCTGTAGCTGCAGGCAATCCAGCGCTGGCTCCCCCGAAGTCTCCTGCAATCCTGGCTCTACAAGCGCTGACAAGGCTTGATATACTCACCCTCCCGGCTCCAGCGGGGGCGCTATTGTGGCTCTCAGCTCGGAGATAGGCGGAAATAGCCGATCTCCGTCGGGTCCGCTCTACTGCGCAGGCGCAGGAGACTTTCTCCTGCGCAGTAGAGCGGACCGACAGTGATCGGCTATTTCCGCCTATCTCCGAGGCAGAGAGCCGATACTGCGCCTGTGCTAGAGCCGGGAGGGTAAATATTTACTAAATATTTACATCCCCGCTGTTCGGAGGGGCACAGCGAGACCGCCGTGGGGCACAGGAGGAGGACGGGAGAAGCCTCAATAGGATCCGGAGGCTTCGCCCACCCGGGGTGAGTACCCCCAGAGGAACTTTTTTTTAGTTACAGGTTTCCGTTAAACAACACCAAATTAGTATTGTAGCCAATTAAAAGCAATAGTAAATGCTTGGAAATTGTTTAGAACCAATTATGTACTACAATGAAATGTATATTTGTCAAGGGGTACATGTGATAATGTTTACTATGCTAGGGGGTACTTGGTGAGTACAATATCCTAAAAGGGGTACATAGCAATAAAATGTTGAAAAACACTGCTCTAGATCAGCCTCTCTCAACCTTTGTACCCTGAAGGAACACTTTAAATACTTTTTGGATCTCAAGGAACCCCTGAATTTATTTTGCAGTAGGTAATGGTCTTTAAAAGCTGGTGTGGCTGTTTATGTCACTACCCCCTATTACAGTGCCCTTCATTATAAGGTCTCCTTGCTCATTACTATTCTGAATTGAAAGAGACTCACGGAAAAAACCCTCTGGGGGGTACTTACCTCGGGAGGGGGAAGCCTTATGGTTCCAATGAGGCTTCCCCCATCCATGTAGCTGCAGGCAATCCAGCGCTGGCTCCCCGAAACCTCCTGGACAAGCAGCGATATTTACCTGCCGTGATCCTGTGCAGGTGCAGTAGCGGCTCTTTGTTCGGGTAAAGCGGAAATAGCTGAGCCTGATCATATCCAAAGAACTCGCGCCTGCACAGAAGAGCGGGATACGATCGGGCTCGGCTATTTTTGCCTAAGCCTGAAGGAGGAGTCGCTAGTCTAACTGCACAGGATCGCGGTAGGTAGATATTTACCTCACCGCTGTTTGCGGGGGGTTGCAGTGCTGGATCGCAGATACACCGGAGGATGGGGGAAGCCTTGTTAGGATCCAGAGGCTTCCCCCTCCCAAGGCAAGTATCCCCCGGAGGATATTTTTTTTTCGTTACAGGTTCTCTTTAGCACTTCTTTTTACAGTACCTGCTATTATATTGTGCTCTTCATCATACTTCCCCCAGCCCCCCCCCCCCCCCAATGGGAAAAATGCTAAGGAACCACTGAAGAGTACTCAAGGAACCCTCACATTCTATGTAACTGTACTTTTATTGCTGGATGTCATGACTGTACAGTCTCTGGAATTTCTCATGTACACATGTTCCCCGATATTGGTTTTGTACAGCACTACGGTAGAGGTTGGTGCATATATATATATATATATATATATATATATATATATATATATATATATATATATATATATATATATATATATATATATATAATAATAATAATAATAATAATAATAATAATAATAGCCACGTCTCCTCGGTTAACGAACGAGATAAGGACTGTAGGTTTGTACTTAACCTGAATCCATTCTTAAGTCGGGACGCTGTGCCATTTCTTTCCTTTGCGCCTCCAGTGTCTCCCTCTGGCTCATCTCTGGCCCCCGTGTCACCCATGTGCCTCCTCTGTCCTCTGTCTCCTCCTCTGTCCTCTGTCCTCTGTCTCCTCCGTCTCCTCCTTTACCCCCATTCTTTAAGCAGAGTAGGCGCAGCAGAAGCCATATCAGGGACATCTCACCTGTTCCACTGCCGGTGTTACGTCCCATCGTGCTGCCCGGAAGCTGCGCGGCCCATCCTATCTGTTCACTGTCCCCCGGTGGCTTCTCATGCGTCGCATAATGACGCATCAGGAGGAGCTGCCACTAGGGGGCTTCTCCTGATTGCGTCATGCGACGCATGAGAAGCCGCTGGGGGGAGGACAGTGAATGGAGAGAGGCCGGGCCGCGCAGCTTCCGGGCAGCATGATGGGACGTTACACTGGCATGGAACAGGTGAGATGTCCCCCATCTGACTTCCACTGCGCCTACTCTGCTTAGGGAACGGCAGCAGAAGAGGTATTCCCCGGCTGCGTGATGTCATCATGGCGGGTCGTCGGGTGTTCGTATCGGCGGGTCGTTCATAAGTCAGGCATTCATAAACCGGGGACTACCTGTACTTTAGATAAGTACCTTCTGTGATTATACGAAGTATTGCCTCTGACGAAGGGGAACTACCCACGAAACAGCCATACGGCTACTTTGTCACCTTCACTGCTAAAAACACTATCATATGTCCAGCTAGATTTAAAGGGTTTTTATGGCAGCAGTGCCTCGTTTGCCTCTTCTAATACTCAACCATAGGGAGTAGTTACACCCCAAAGCCAAGCCTATGTAAACATCTTGAACCACCTGACCAGCAAACATTCTCCCAACAAGTGCTGTACCCCATTACGGGGGCCTTACGAGTGATCAGGTGTGCAAGCTTCTAATCAAGGCCGGGATGCTAAATAGGTCAAATTTGGGTGGACTGAACAGGTGACTGATCTGCATCCCCACCTAGAGAGGCAAAACTGCATCCGGAAGCGGCCTCTACCAGTCATCTCACTCTCCTCCGCTCAGACTGTGTGGCAACACTTTGCAGCATATGGATTCTGAGGAGTCCATTTGATTGATACACTGAGATAGTGTGAATAGCTGAGCTGTGGAATGTGGAGAGCTCAGCCACAAGTTATGCTTGATGTGGCGGGACTGAGCAGATCTCACTCACTCTGGAATGAAATGTTATTTTCACACACTTCTCCTCTGGAGAAGCAGCAACGTCTCCCTGCATGGAAGGAGGAAGGGGGGGGGGGGGGGGGCGGGAAAGCCAAGCTTTGGGAGGCTTTATAGCGAATTTAGTGAAAGTTTGCAGCCAGGAACAGAAGGCTGATCCAGCAGCTGCCCCTCAAAGTCAAAGTTTCATATTAACTGGCAGGGGACACACACAAAACACACACATCCCCCACATGTTAAAGAGGAACTGTAACCAAGGATTGAACTTCACCCCATTCAGTAGCTGATACCCCCTTTCCCATGAGAAATCTTTACTTTTTCTTGAATAGATCATCAGGGGGGTCTGTATGGCTGAGATTGTAGTAAAACCTGTCCCACAGTGTGATGTCAGGACCTAGGTCCTTTCTCCAGCTACCATTTTCCTGACCAGCTACCAGTTTTCTGTCTGCGAGCATTGTGGGATATAACAGCTGTTTCCAACTACCAAGGAAAAAAAGTATCTCCCTCTGTGCATATGTATATCCATAAAAAAACAACCTTTTAGCCTATCGCCTTGTTGGGGGTGTGGTTATAGATAACCGTTGGTGCTGTCTGTTTTTTTTCCTGTCTGCCAGCAGTAAAGATGATTACGAGCAGGCTGATTGTGGATCAAACAATATGAACAAATTACATGGGGAATATCAATCATTTCTTGATCTCTCTTCTAATGCATCCATTTGGAGTGTGTAAATCAACCATTTTTGTTGAATAATCAACAGCATCTTGAGTCTACTTTAAGGGGGTAAGTCCACTGCCACCCCCTTTTTAACAATTTTATCTCATTTTATTCTTTTGGCGCCTCTGTTTGCCTGCACTTAATCATTTCTTGATCGCTCTTCAAATTTTAACTTCTCACTTTGCAATGTATCCCTTTTCTCTAAAGTTCCTCTTTAAATGTACATGGCAAGCCTACTATGGAACACTGTAGCAAAGGCTAAAAGATACAGGTGCTCACATACTCAAAAGTGGATATAACCAATAGCAACTAGCTGCCAGAAGAGCCAACATGCATTGGTTGTATACAGCAGATTCCAAAAGTTCCTCAGCGCTAGTGTAGTATCCAACCAGAACCTAGACTACCTGTAGCCACTCAGTGTTTAAAAGGTGCATAGACTCGCAGGTGTCTGCCAACACAGATAATCAGCTTGCATCAGATGCTGGTCATAAAGTCAATTTCCAAAACATTTACTGATGAACATCAAAATTCCAGCAATAAAACTTGCATTGTAGGTCCTTGCAACCAGAATCCTTCAGCAGAAAAGAGCATTTTGAAACAATGAACAACCAAAGTGCTATATACAGATAGATTAACTTGCCCACTCTCCAACCCGACTAAGTTTCGCCCTTCTTACATCATCAAGAATAAGTTCCGTCCTCCAGGATGATGCCAGAAGGGCGAAACTTGTTGGTTTGTAAAGTGGGAAAAATCATCTTCTATCTGAATACAGCACACTGGTTGTGCATTGTACCCAAATGCTATTTTATGCAAAGGGGTCCTGGTTGCAAGGACCCCCAATGTGTTTTATTGCTGGAAATTTTTTTTAATCAATAAATGTTTTGAAAATTGACCATTTATATACAAAATGTTTTAGTTTAACTAGTACACAACGTACCCCTGTTTATCACGTCAGGTATGCTGCAGTAGTCACTCTTAGGGCCCATTCACACTAGAAGCGCTTTTCTGAGCCTTTTGCGATTGATTAGCGTTTTCTTAAAATTACTCCCATTCACTTAAAACCACGGTAAAAATTGCAATCGCGTACGTGAAAATCGTGGCGATTTTACAACGATTTTTACAGCGATTTTAATGAAAGTGAATGGGAGCGATTTTAAAAAATGCTAATCAATCGCAAAAACGCTCAGAAAAGCGCTTCTGGAGTGAATGGGCCCTTAGAGGAGAATTCCACAAAGTGTTGGGCTGGAAGTTACACAGGAATAACACCTACCGGACTATAAGACGCTCCTGACCACAAGACACACCTAGGTTTAGAGGACACCTGGGGCATCCACAGTGAAGGGGCATCTTGTGGATTATGCTCCGTTTGTATCCTCCCGTGTCCCCCATGTATTCACCTCTGGCCTCCTGTATGCCCCTTTGTGTCCCCCTCTGGAGGTTCGTATTGGCAGCGTTCACAAGTCAGGAACTCCCTGCATTTGGACTATAAGACGCAGTAACTCCACCCCCCCCCCCCCCCACACACACACACACACTGGTGGGAGAATAAGACTATTTTTTGGACTATAATACTGAATGTATATTTTATACTTCTTTAAGCCAGTTGTATTTAGTCAGGTGTTGGCCATGGAGAGAATACGAAGATATAACATCAAAAGTTGTTTAGGTGTTACAGATCAGAACCAGCCAGTTACAGGTATCATGCCTGGAGAAGATTTTGAAAGCTTGCAAAGAACTCGTGTAAAAACAAAAAACCCAGAACATTTATATCGCGCTTTTCTCCTGGCGGACTCAAAGCGCCAGAGCTGCAGCCACAAGGACGCGCTCTATAGGCAGTAGCAGTGTTAGGGAGACTTGCCCAAGGTCTCCTACTGAATAGGTGCTGGCTTACTGAACAGGCAGAGCAGAGATTCGAACCCTGGTCTCCCATGTCAGAGGCAGAGCCCTTAACTATTACACTATCCAGCCACCACTGTACACATTGTATTTTCCTCACTTCAGTATCCCTTTAAAGAGAAACCGTAACCAAGAATTATACTTCATCCCAATCAGTAGCTGATACCCCCTTTCCCAGGAGAAATCTATTCCTTTTCTCAAATGGATCATCGGGGGGCTCCATATGGTTAATATTGTGGTGAAACCCCTCCCACAGTGTGATGTCAGGACCATGGTTCTGACATCACACTGTGGGAGCCTTGTTGCATTGTGGGAAATACCAGCTGTTTCCAACTGCCAAAAAGCAAGCAGCATCTCCTTCCACTAAAATTACCTGCCAGCAGTAAAAATTTTACCACGTGATAAATGTCAGAATGTAAATCAGGGAGAGGAAAGATTTTACAATGGGCTAACACTGACTAAATCATGGATACATAATTATTGTAAAAATGAAGCACTTTATTACATTATTTTCACCGGAGTTTCTCTTTAAATCGGTATGCAAGCCAAAATGATTGTCTTATCAGCTCATAAACCATCATTTTCCAACACCTAGCAAATACTGAACTTCAGAAAACTGGCCTCTCTAATGGAGGGTACATTGCTCCATAATCCACTTCTTGCAGCATCTTGCCCTCCGGAGAGGGGTGCATACCATGGCAGGCCTGAACACTGCAGAGCATTATCCTGCCATGCACTCTCCTCTTATCCAGCGCTCTGCAGAAAGGAGATTAAGCTTGTCTGCTAAGCCAATTGAAGTTCTATAAAAAGACTTAATGGACAAAACACAGTGGAAAAATATCCCTGGTCTCTTCATTCCATTCTCACCCCCCCCCCCCCTCCCTGCAAACCTTTCTACAGGAAGTGCACATGGATGCAGGAGATAGCCCCGAACACTCAATCCACAGCATAGGAATACTTACTCTGAAGAAGAATTCCTCATTCCATTTTGGGTTCAGGGTCTGGAAAACAGACAGAGAAGAATTAAATCACAGGTCATGACACACTGGAGCTGAGATATTAATAGGGCAACACAAGCTTAGGTTACACATCTCCAGTTTATTTTCAACACAGAGACATTTTACATATGATTATTTAATATAAGCCATTTAGAACTAGTAGGTGTCGTCCTGTGCAAGTGAGACCGATTATTCATCACTTAAAGGACAACTAAAGTGAGAGGTATAGGGAGGCTACCTTATTTTCTTTTAAACAATGCCAGTTGCCTGGCTGCCCTGCTGATCTTTTTATGCATCGGTATTGTCTGAAACCCACACCTGAAACAAGCATGCAGCTAATCTTGTCAGAAACCTCTGATCTGCATGCTTGTTCAGGGGCTATGTCTAAAAATATTAGAGGGTCAGGATCAGCAGGTCAACCAGGTAAAGTGGATTGTTTAAGAGGAAATACATATGGCAGCCTCCATATCCGTCTCACTTCAGTTGTCCATTAAGTCAGTGGAATGGCTGGTGGATAGATCCGCTGGCAGCGGGAGGTCAGTCTGTTATTCTGCTAGTTACAGGCAGGCATGGGCTTTTGAGTCTAGAAAGGACTCGAAATCAGAATTCAAATGAAGTCTAATGATTTCATGTTTGAGAGCAGTATGGGGGGGTTAACTTACCCAGAAGTCTTTGGGACGTCTGCTTTCTATTGCGCGTCATAGGCGTAATGAAAGCCGCGTTCCACCACTCACTTCTGTGCTTCTTCCTTCGGCTTGAAAGAGGAAGCGCGGTAGGGAGTCAGGCAACACCGCTTTCATTATGCCTATGACGCGTCGGCTGATGGTGTAATGGTTAAGGGCTCTGCCTCTGACACAGGAGACCAGGGTTCGAATCTCGGCTCTGCCTGTTCAGTAAGCCAGCACTAATTCAGTAGGAGACCTTTGGCAAGTCTCCCTTACACTGCTATTGCCAATAGAGCGCACCCTAGTGGCTGCTGCTCTGCTCTGGCGCTTTGAGTCCGCAAGGAGAAAAGCGCAATATAAATGTTATTTGTCTTGTCTTGTCACAAAGACTTCTGGGTAAGTTGACCCCCCCCCCCCCATCCCGCTGTCACACGTGAAATTATTAGACTTCATTTGAATTCTGAATTAGAGTTCTTCTGGACTCGAAAGCCCATCCCTGGGTTCAGGTACAAAAAGGCATAAGGGACATGACGTTTATTATGAGCTACCTCTAAACACTAAGCTACTGCTGTATATTATATCTGCAGACCTATGAGCCTTTACACAAAAATTTCCATTTAGCCCCCAGTCCCGATGTACAAAAAAATAAAAATAAAAAAATAAAAATAAAAAGTTACCAGAAGGATGTAAGATATACTTGAGAGAAAGATATAAAATGCTGATCTACTTACCTGTGGCTTCCTCCAGCCCATTGAAGTCTGTGTCCCTTGCCCCAACTGACGGCAGCCACTCTTCTGCGGTCCCCTCTGTAGAAGATGCTAACCAGGCCAGCAGCTTCTGCGCATGCGCACTGTAGTACTGCACCTGTGCAGAATGCTCCCGGTTACGCAAGCGCAGCCCCGAGGGGCATCCACTCTTCTGCAGTCTCCTCCTGTAGCAGCCACTATGGAGGGGACCGCAGAAGAGAGGCTGCCAGCAGAGTTGCAGATACTTCAAACGGGCTGGAGGAAGCCACAGGAAAGTAGATCAGCATTTTTTATTTTTCTCTCATTTATACTTTAAAACACACCTTTTACTAGGAGGGGATTAAAATTTGGATACTTTAAGTAGTGGGAAGACCAGAGTCTACCATTTTTGCCCACAGACCTGGCCACGCTCCCATTCATGTATGAGATAAAAAAAAAAAAAAAAAAAAAAAAAGCTGTACACTTACTGGGCATGCGTAGATCTTACTTTTGCCCAGTAGGAGCTTGGCCACAAGAAGCATATGCAACAAGCAGATATATTACAGAGACAGTGCAACTAGATAAGGCTTCAATAATCAAGACCACATTAGAACAGGTATAGGAACTTATAGGATAGAACAAATGAGGCTGAACATTTTGTTAGAGAGTCTCTTTAATACCAGTTGCCTGGCTATCCTGCTGATCCCCTACCTGTAATACTTTTAGCCATAACCCCTGAACAAGCATGCAGCAGATCAGGTGTGTGACATTTCTGTCAGAAATAACACCTGACAGATTACAGTAGCTGCATGCTTGTTTCTGGTGTGATTCAGACATGACTGCAGCCAAATAGATCAGCAGGGATGCCAGACAGCTGGTATTGTTTAAAACGATGTCAATATGGTAGCCTCCATATATTTTTAGCTTCAGACTCCCTTTAAGTGAAAAGAACATTGGAGAAAGGTAATTCATAACACATTTTAGCCTAGGAGAAAAAATACTTCTTGTACAAATTTTTCGCAATAGTGGTTTTTAATGGTGTATTAGAAGCACAGCAATGCGCATGCATAGTCAAAAAAAGTGTCCACTACAAATCGATCAGATCATTCAGGTTCAACAAAGGAGGGGAAAAAAGCAATTCGATCAGACTAGCAGAAAAAACTCAGGTCAACAGCAATCAATAGAACGGTAATTTGTTGTCAGATTGTAAGGTTCGGGCGTTTGTACAGTTAATGGTCACCTTAAAGGGAACCAGAGGTGGAAGCGATATGGAGGCGGCCATATTTATTTCCTTTTAAACAATACCAGTTGCCTGGCTGTCCTCCTGATCCTGTGTCTCTAATGCTGGGCATACACGAGTCGACCCGGCGGCTCGATTAGCTGCCGGATCGACTCCCGCCGCGTCCCTGCTCATCCCTGCGGGTGCTCCTCATCTTCCGCTCGTTGCCTCACTATCGTCCGCCCGCGGGGATCGAGCGAGGAATCTATCCGGCGGGTCATCGGACCTGTCGGAAATTAGCGGCTCGATTGATAAGGAAGGATCCTACCGTGTACGCCCAGCATAATACTTGTAGCCATAGACCCTGAAAAAGCATATGCAGAGCAGGTACTCTGACTCAGCTGACTGAGGTGTTACTGGATTAGCCATATGCTTGTTCCAGGGTTTTGACTCAGACACTACTTATGCTAGAAGATCAATAGGGCTGCCAGGCAACTGGCATGGTTTAAAAGGAAAGTAGTATGGCAAGCCTGATGGGAGGGGAGCACTCAGCTGGACTGCCCATGCTCCGACTGGCCCTGACTAAAGGATTTTGCAGGCTAAATAGCGGAGGATGGTGAGGGAGAAATCAGCCTGCACGAGACTAGAGGAAGCCCCAGGTAATAAATCTCCACCCTCCGTCTCAGGTACACTTTAAAGGTGGCCATACATCAGGTGACTTGGCTGCCGATCGACCATCCAATTCGATTATTATAATCGAATTGGATGAAAGTCAGTGCCGCCAAGTGCATGCCTGATCGACAAAACTGCCAATTTCCGTCCCGAAATTGGTCGCCTTGTCGATAGCGCATGCTGCAAGAGGTCAGGCCAAAGTTAGTTGGTCGGGTGCGCTGCGGGAACAGCGAACAATTTCCAGACAATGGACGCAACCATCTGCCGCATCGCCGCTGTGCCAAAGTGTATATATTACCTGTCCGCGGCCTCCGCTTGTCCCACACTGCTCCGGGAGCATTCTCCTCTTCACTTTGGCGCGGTGGGCATTAGGAGGGCACAGCGGCGAGGGAGCGCACAGGGCCGATTCCGGATCGATTTTAGCATTAAATTGATTGGGAATCACCCTGTAGTGTATGGGCAGGTGACAGATCTCTCTAGTCAGATTCGATAAGAGATCTGTCTCTTGGTCGAATCTGCCCATACATTGCTAGATTTATAGCTACCTTAAGTGGCTCGTCCAGGTAGCCCACATTTTGGCTGCATTGTCTGTAATAAACATGCGTTGATGGGAATATAGATTTATTCTAGCTGTAATTCCTCATTAAGCTCGTCGCTGTCACCCGTACACGATGCTGAAACGCACGGAATGACAGAATCCGTTAGTGCGGGATTAGTTCACTTTCCCAGGGATCAGGTGACGCCTGGGCGAGTGGAGGATGTGAAACAGGAGCCCCCCTCTGACCTCACAGTGTGGAAGTGTCCTGGTGACTGCCGAGATCTCAAGAGGCATTTGGGCCTAAAATTAGCAGTCTATAGATAGCACCTAGATCATCCGGGTTCTGTGCAGCACAAAGGCCTCCAGGAACAGATAGGTGACAGAGCTGTACCCCCCCCCCCCCCCCCCAATGACAGGCCGGTGTATTTCATGAATCAGAATCCTATCAAGATACAAAAAGATCAGAACTATTCAAAGTGAAGTGCAGTCATCCGGCTTCCAGAAGACAACAGAATATTCCGAAGAATTATATTTTATAATAATAATAATAATCTGAACATTTGTATAGTGCTTTTCTCCTGTCGGACTCAAAGCGCTCAAGAGCTGCAGCCACTGGGACGCGCTCAGGAGGCCACCCTGCAGTGTTAGGGAGTCTTGCCTTGAACTCCTTACTGAATAGGTACTTGACCTAGCCAGGATTCGAACCCTGGTCTCCCATGTCAAAGGCAGAGCGCTTAACCAGTACACTATCCAGCCACTATTTTAAGGGAAGAAGAAAATACATCGAGAGGCCAAAAAGGTGAGAGACAGTCTCTAATATGGATTTGGGCCACCTTTAGCTCTGATCACTGCCGATATTCTTCTTGGCATGGACTCTGCAAGACGCTTATACCGTTGCCGAGGAATGTTGGCTCATGCGGACATAATGGCAGCTCTAAGTTGGTTCAGATTGGATGGTGGCGTTTCCAAGCTTTGAAGTGATCTTTTGGCTCCCCCCCACAATTGCTCAACAGGATTGAGGTCAGAGGACTGAGCTGGCCATGGAAGCAGGTTAAACTCTGATGTCCCTCAAACCAATCTGAGGCCTGGTGCACACGCTTGACTAATGTATTTCAATGGGATGGTGCACACCAGCGGTTTGAGGTTTTTAGCAAACCGCAAACGTGGCTCCTGCAGCACTTTTGCTGTTTGCAGAAGCGTTGCTGCCTCAAATGTAAAGTATAGGAAGTAACAGCTTTACTGTAACAATATTTGTAATCTGCTACACAAAAATGCTCCAAACAACGCTAGGCATGTTTAGAAAACTTCTCTAAACATGCCTAGAATCGCTCTGAAATCGGCTTCAAAAACCTCTAGCGTTTTGAGGATCTGCTAGCGGTTTTGGTGTGCACTGGGCCCGAGACCGATTGAGCGCGGTGGCAAGGGCCCAGAAAAGGGGTCTTTTCCCTATTCTGTGATACCAAAGGTAGAAAACCGAGAGCCCAATATAGTGTAGTTTGTATTGGAGGAGTGCGAATGTTAATGATGAAACGTAAGTATTGTACTTACAAACCAGGGTTACCTCCAAGGCAACCACTGAAAAGGCAGGTGGGGAGACCAAGCCTGTCCCCACTCAGGATTAAGACGTCGCTCTCTGTGGATAGAGGAAAAAAAGAGGGTGCATCACCCTTCCACCAATGATGGATTCTTGTTGTGTAGAGCTGTACAGAGGCGCCAGTAGGATAAAAGTCATTAAAACGTTTAAAAACGTTCGGGATGCTGTGGTGGACCAGCCAACCCAAAACAGACACAGGTACTGTCGATTCAAGTAATAAATTATTAAAGACAAGTTGCAACGCGTTTCATGGGCAAAATCCCGCTTCCTCAGGCAATATACAACTGGAGTGATACACAGCACGAAGTCCAAAATACGCTTGGCACCTCTGTGATACCAAAGGCACTCTTAATGGTTTCCCGCTTCCAAACCCATCCTTTGCGTTGGTGTCCCTGTACACACACTGAATCAGCGCTCCACAAACTACAGCCCACGTGCACTGTAAATCCAGCTCACCGATAGGCGGACGGATGCATCTCCTCCTCCCCCTCCCAAGTCACAAGTGGGCGATGGACGATTCCAGCATCAAGTCTATGGCCACAGGGTGTCACGCGACAGAGTCAGATGCCAGCACAGTGTTTTTTTTAGGAATGCGGCTCGAAGTCTGCAGTATGTGGCCCAGGCCGCGTTAAGTTTGCCCAGACCTGCACGGGATTCTCATTGACCGCCTCAGCCACGTTTCATCTCGCATGAGTATAAGGCATTATGCTAAATACACACTGAGATTTTCTGGAAGATTTACTGTCAGATCGATTATTTCCAACATGTCCCATCTGATTTCCGATCGATTTCCAATCATTTTCCGACCGTTTTCCGCTTACCTCTATCGGAAATCGATTGGAAAGCAGATGGGACATGTTGGAAATAATCGATCTTACAGTAAATCTGCTTAAAAATCTCAGTTGCACCTAGCATAAGGGCTTGGTCACACTGTAGGCGTGGTTCGGGGTTTTTTTCGGCCGCGTGCATTTTTAAAAACGCCCCCCCCTCCCCCCCGACTGCGTGGCCAATGAATGTCTACGAGACGGTTCATATCAGCACGGGTCGTGCGCTGTCTGTTTAGTAAAGCGATGCGGACCATTTTTGAGGCCATATCCCGCCTCAATGGAAAGTATGGAAGAATCGCAACACGCTCACAAAATCGATTTGTGGGGTGATTGCGTTTGTGTTATTAAGAATAAGTACAGTGGATTTATTATTTTCCGGGTCAAAGAGTTCACTTCCTGACTTGCGTCAGGGAGTGAATTACAAAACCGCTTGGAAAAACCGCTTAGAAAACCCGCTAAGCACAAAAACGAATCACCCACCCAAGCGCCAGGAATCGGGGGGGGGGGGGAACACGGACAGACACCCGGACGGAACGCAATGTGAACAAGGCCTCAGGCATTGTTTTTCGTAGATACACTACTGCCAAAAGTTGCTCTGCGAATTAAGTGGTTAACCCAATTAAACTATCTTGTTCAATAAAAACTGCTTAGCTGGAAGATTGCCTTGTGTTATGTGGCAACATATCCAGTGCTTTTCGCCACATTCTGTTACATGCGATAGAGCTAACATGTAAACAAGCCACAAGGGCCTTCATGTTTACTCATACAACACGTAGCCCTCTGCTTGTGGCATCCACCGCAGAGCGTGTATAGTAAACACCGCCTGTATTATACACAGCGCTGAGCAGATAGGCGTGTGGACAGGAAAATATTTACAATAAACTAGTGAAAAGGTCTTTTGTGCAAGTGAGCCGGAAGCTGTTTTGGAAGCATGCGGCTCAGCGAGTTCAGCGCTCACACAGACCTGAAACACAAGTCAGGGCAAACAGCAGCCAGAAATGTCCAATGATTGTTTTGAAAACAAACCAATAATAACAGCAACAGACAACAATGAGCAACTATGGTGAAGAGGATCTGACTTGCTGCTCATTTCTAAGCTCCATACTTCAGGTTCAGATTAAAAAAAAATAAAAAAAAGTGTACCTGTTATGTATGGGAGGAAAGAATTGTTCCATACCTGGGGCTTCCTCCAGCCCCCTGTAGAAAAGCTACAAGAGGACACTATCTGCACAGAGTTTGTAGGATCTCTCTATCTCTGTGTAGGTTTCCTCTCACATCCCCAACTGTAAAGATAAGGTAAAGAGGAACTCCAGCCTAAACAAACATACTGTCATCAAGTTACACTAGTTATGTTAATTAGAATAGATAGGTAATATAATCTCTTACCCACCCTGTTTTAAAAGAACAGGCAAATGTTTGAGATTTCATGGGGGCAGCCATCTTTTTGGTTGAAAAGAGGTGACAGGGAGCATGAGACAGTTCCAACTCTCCTGCATCCTGATCACCCCTCCCAACTGTGCGCGCTAGGCAACGAGAACAACATCAGAAATCCCATCATGCTTTGCACAGCATCAGGGGAAAAATGCCCAAGCATATTTGATGGGGCAGAGCTTAGCTTCTGTGCAGCTAAAAATTAGGCTACCACAGGTAAGATAAACTAAGTTCTGATGCTGTGAAACGGTTAAAGAAAAACCAAGCCTTTTCAGTGCTGCTGAGTAGATTTTTAGTCTGGAGGTTCGCTTTAAATGGCTTTCCCCTAAATTGGCCGGAGACTATGATACATACACTACACAATATATAAATTGGCCCTAGACTACACACATAGGCCTTAATTCACTAAGCATTACTGTATTTGGCTTCCATGCACCAAGCATTACCGCAAATAGCTGATTTCTCCAATCACCTCGCCAAATGGCAATTCACTTAACCTATTACCCACCCAAAGTTAAAAGTATCGATTAGTGAAGTAAATTACTGACTTGTGCGGTAAATACCTCAAAAAATGTCAAGAAATTTCAATTCAGAGATTAAAGCATTCAGTAAATGAAGTAAAAGCGATTGACATATACCTCCAGCTCTGAGCAGCCAGTAACTCAATCTCCACATGGTAAAAGTTGACAGATGCAGCAGACATCCAATAGAGGAAACCACACAGCCCTGCTTCTCACCCAATTTGAGCAGATATTCTGGCAGGAGGGACTTCAGAATGGCAGAGCAGGAGAAGGAGACATTTATAAAGGCTCTACTGTATCCCTTTTGATGTGCATATCTTTATATTGATACACAGAAGAGCTCCATCTAGTCGGCGCAGGTGCACATCTAAAGGGTTGCCAGGGAGGCACTGGACAGAAATTAGAATGGCTCATGCACAGACTTGTAATATAAGACTGATAGCTTCCTGCTTGACCTGCTCCACAGCTGGCGAGACCACAGAGCATGGCTTCGTGAATTGAAGCGTTTTGTTTTCTGCGGTATATTACTGGGGTTTAGGGGGAGGTGCAATACAGAATACGGTATTTTACCAGCCTAAATTATTTTACCGAACTATCCTTCGTGAATTGAGGAGATAACTGTGGTAGCGATTAGCTTGTTGGCCCCATTGAGGGACAGTTAAAGGATACCACAACTGACATGTGGCATAATGAGATAGACATGGGTATGTACAGTGCCTAGCACACAAATAACTATCTCATTATGCCACATGTCAGTTGTGGTATCCTTTAAGTGACGAGACTATATACTATGTATAGCTCTGTGGATGAGGTCTATATAAATACTTAAAGTGAACCTCCAGACTAAAAATCTACTCAGCAGAACTGAAAAGGCTTGGTGTTTAACAGTTTCACAGCATCAGAACTTTGTTTTTCTTATCAAAGTCTCATTTTTGGCTGCACAGAAGCTAAGCTCCGCCCCATCAAAGAAATCTGCCCGGGCATTTTTCCCCTGATGCTGTGCAAAGCATGATGGGATTTCTGATATTGTTCTGGTTGCCTAGAAACTGGAAGGGGTGATCAGGACACAGGACAGTTTAAACTGTGTCTCATGCTCCCTGTCAACCAAAAAGATGGCTGCCCCATGAAATCACAAACATTTGCCTGTTCTTTTAAAACAGGGTGGGTGAGAGATTATATTACCTATCTATTTTAATTAACCTTCCTGGCGGTAAGCCCGAGTTGAGCTCGGGCTATGCCGTGCAGGATTGCTCAGGCCCTGCTGTGCCGATTTGCATAATTTTTTTGGGTACACGCAGCTAGCACGCAGCCGCCCCCCCAGACCCCATGCGCTGCCTGGCCAATTAGTGGCAGGCAGCACTGAGGGGTGGATTAGGACTCCATTTGACGTAACGACGCCGGTGACGTCATCCCGCCCGTCGCCATGGGACGGGGGAAGCCCTAATGGAAATCCCGTTCAGAACGGGATTTCCGGACGGGCTTGATCGCCGGAGGCGATGGAAGAGGGTGGGGGGATGCCGCTGCACAGCGGCTGTCACGTAGCTAGCACTAGGCTGTGCAATACACTCCTGGTGAAGGCAGCGGGAGCAAGGGCACGGCCGCGCAGGCGCAGTGGTTTTCAGACTTTGGGAAGTTGGAAATTCCAGAAGTGAACTGAGGCGGGACCAGAGCATCGGCAAGTGGCTGCGCGTGCACAGGACGTCTACGGGGGACCATTAGAAGCCCCAGGCAAGTTCAACTCTTTTTCCCCCTACAGTAGTCCTTTAATAACTTGGCTCAGTCAAGGACTTCTACCCTTGCGCGGTCCCAGCTGTGCATCTCCCAATCGCGCTCTCGTGGCAGAGAGCCTTCTGCCAATGTGCAGGCCGTGTAGCCCATAACTGCGCGTGCGCAGAACATTTCTGGCTACAGGAGCGCAATGGAGGTGCACAGCCTGGGAAACCGTGCATGCGCAGTGGCCCACAATCCAGCTTGATCATAGACTTCACACGCCAGCACAGCGAAACAGAACAGAAGGACATGTAGGGTGCTGCCAGACAACAGGGGGCTGGTTGAGACCCCAAGGTAATTAAAAATCCTTTCCTCCCATATATTTGAAAAAAACAAAAAACCTGACACTTACCTGAGGCTTCTACCAGCCCTATGCAGCTGTCCTGTCCCGCGCCGTCCTCCACGATCCTCCGTTTCCCACCGCCGGTCACGGTTCAATTATTCATCTAAGTAGACGAATGCAACTGCACCTGCGTGGCCGCGCATGTCTTTGCTCCAGCTCGTGTCTCCGGGAGCTTACTGCGCAGGACGTGAAAACTTCGTTCTGCACAGCAAGCTCCAGGAGACGCGAGTGGGCGCTAGGCCGTGCGCAGCCGCAGTTGCATTTGTCTAGTTAGACGAACAATTGGACCGTGACCGGCGGCAGGGAACGGAGGATCGTAGAGGACGCAGCGGGACATGACAGCTTCAGGGGACCGCTAGAAGTCCCAGGTAAGAGTTTTTTTTTTTAAATATTTCCACAGAACCCCTTTAAATGATATATTATGCAAATTAAATATCAGATTTACTTACCTGTGGCTTCCACCAGCCCCTGGAAGCCTGTGTGTGCCTCACAGCAGCTCTGCTCTCAGGTAGTCTCCTGAGGTCCCCTCTGTAGCGGCCACCTACCCAACCAGGTTGGCAGCTTCTGCGCTGAATGCTCCCGGCCATGTATGTGCAGAAGCCCCCAACCGGCTACCTCTATGGAGGGGACCCCGGGTGACCCGCTGAGAGCAGAGCGGTGGTGAGAGACACACAGGCTTCTAGGGGTTAGAGGAAGCCCCAAGTAAGTAAATCTGAATGTAATTAATTTGCCTCCTGTATCCTTTACAGCAAACCATTGAGGAAATGATGGTCTGTGAAAGTATAGGTGAGGGAAAGAAGTTCGGTTTAATTTACCTGAGGCTTCTTGGGCACTTCTGCGCATGCAGCGTTTTAGGCTTTACCGCGAATGTGCAGCATGATCTAAGAATTAAAAAATGTATGTGCAAGTTCATGTGTGCAATCTAGGACATGCAAATTTTCTGCGCCCCCCCTCTGGTTCAAAGCAAGTTAGTGGGAAGGCAGAAAACTGGTTTACACAAAAAAATTGCAAGCAATTTGGAAGATACACATGGTGTTAGACCAAGCACTCCAATGGAGATAGGAGTGTGCTGAAGCTGATATGACCCTGATGCCAAAGGGTCGCCGGTTCAAGAATCCAAGCAATTTGGAATCGAATATATGCATCATGTAAAATGTAGGTTTGCAAGTTCTAAGTGCGTCTTGTATGCAAAAGAAAAAAAAAATCTCAAACAAAGTTTTACAAATATAAAAAAACAACATCTTGCAAACACGAGGTCATGTATGCAAAAAATTGCAATTTTTCCCATGATGTGTGAATCCTCTTTGAAAGATTATCGTTCACAATAAACAACCAGGGCAAGGTAAGGACTTTGTTCCGAGCAGCGCCCTCTATGGGCAGATTAAATCACAAAACTAAACAAAAACTGTTTTGCATATGCCAACATCAGAAAAGACTTGAAAGCTTTGGCAGATAAGGGCCTGAGCCCACTGCTGCGTTTTTAAAAACGCATAGAAACGCATGTGTTTTAAAATGCTTTTTAGGCCTCTTGCACACTACATGCGATTCAGATTTTTCATCGTTTTTCACATGAGATTTCGATTTCCGATCGTTAATCGGTACTGCATGATGCGTTTTTACTGCATTTTTCTTTTGATGGCATACAGGGAAAAATCGGAAATGCAAATTGGATTCGCAGTGGGCAGGGAGCCTAAACATGATTTAACGCGTTTACACGCTTTAAAATCGCATTTCATAACACTTTAAAAACGCATGCGATCGCCGGCACATGCACTGCTGCATGGCCATAGATATAAACAGGTCTATTGTGGTGCCCAGGTCAGGCACAGCGTGGGAAAGTGGGAGTGCCAAAATGACCTGCCTGGTCTTTAGACAACTAACTTTTTGTTTGTACAGGATAGAACAAGATGACATGGCGCCTTAAAGGACAAACTATCGCAAGCCATTATAACATTTAAAATAAGTATGAACATGAAGTACATTTGTTGCAGAAGAAAAGTAATTTACAGTATAGTGCATTGTGCTCCATGTTGCTTTCGCTTACAGTAGGCAGTAGAAATCTGACAGGTTTTGGGCTAGTCCATCTCCTTATGGGGGATTCTCAATGATTTCTTGATTTTCAAAAGCACTTGCTGAACAGCAGTTGCTCAGACCAGCTGCTAGAATCGTGTGTAAATGAGGAGAGTTAACAGCTAACCTCTTTGTGTAGATCCTTTCCAAGGAGTGCTTTCGTAAAGAATAAAGGGAATATTGAGAATCCCCCCACATGAACAGATGGACTAATCCAAAACCTTTCAGCTTTTTAGTGACAGCAACACAGAAGTAATTTATAGTGCATCTTTTTAAATCTTTTTATTGTGGCCCATATAAAACATATCAGTCATTTATAGTAAGACCAATAGATTACTGGCCAAAGAAAATGTAAAATGTAGTAAATTATAAAAAGAAATATAAACAGAGGAAATGTGGAACAAATTATTCCAACAGTGCCATAGGGTAAAAAGAATGATTACCTAAAACGCTCACTGTGCTTTCAAAATTTCCAACTGTTACCCGTAATCATAATCTGGGGAAAATGCACTTAAAGAGAAACCGTGACCAAGAATTGAACTTCATCCCAATCAGTAGCCAATACCCCCTTTCCCATGAAAAATCTATTCCTTTTCTCACACGGATCATCAGGGGGCGCTGTATGGCTGATATTGTGTTGAAACCCCTCCCACAGTGTGATGTCCGGACCATAGTACACACACACACACACACACACACACACACACACACACACACACACACACACACACACACACACACACACACACACCTTTAAGGCTTGCAGCCCCTGATCCCAGAACGCCGCTCCACGAGCGACATGTCTGGCAGATCAACTTGCTCGGCCACGGCTAACGCCTTTGTGCATACTGTTCCTTCACCCGCTACATGACATTAGGTACGTGCCGCTCCGTTGGGACCACAAGCGCCTCCCGCATAGCAACGGAGCAGGTTATCAGCGGACACTCGTCTGTACAGGGTGGCCCAGCACTATCAGGTCATGATCTCTGACGGGCCACATAAGGTGCGTACACACCTTTATAATTATGGGTTTACATAGATTTTAAACATTTTTATTTTTGTGCTATTGCGAAAAACTGTATAGACAAAAGTTGCAGCAAGACAAGGAAGAGTTCTCACAAAATATGGTTTGTAAAAGGGAGCAACCAACCAGTATGGCAGGTGGATATTATAAACTAGGCATGGGCTGTTTACAATGGCCTCAATTCACTAAGATCATGCTGGAGATAAGGCAAGAGAAAACTTACCTCCGCACAGTAACAGTTATCTTATCTCTTCATTCCTTTAAAGGGAACCAGAGACTAAGAGAATTGAAAAAAATGAAAGCTTTTATACATACCTGGGGCTTCCTCCAGCCCCATAAGCCTGGATCGCTCCCACGCTGCCGTCCTCCGCTTCCTCTATCGCCGCTACCGGGTCCAGTCACTTCCGGCGGACGCGGCCAATTTTCCGCATGAACAGGAGCTCCCCTCCATATCCTTACGCATGCTTCTGCGTAGTATGGAGACGCATGCGTAAGGGTATGGAGGGAGCCCCTGTTCATGTGGAAAATTGGCCGCGTCCGCCGGAAGTGATGCACTACCCTTGCGTCGACTGGCGGAAAGTACAGGACCCGGTACCGGCGGATAGATGCAGCGGAGGATGGCGGCGTGGGAGCGATCCAGTCTTATGGGGCTGGAGGAAGCACCAGGTATATATAAAATCTTTTTGCAAACGTCTCTGGTTCTCTTTAAGTTACCTCCTCTCTAGTCATTTTCACACGAAGTTAATAAACAGCCTGTCTAACTGGAGTTATTTTAAAGATTGCAGAGTTAAAGGGAACCTTAACTGAACGGGGGGTATAGAGATTTACTTACCTGGGGCTATTACCAGCCCCCTGCAGCAGTCCTGTGCACTTGGCGCCGCTCTGGAATCCTCTGGTCCCCCGCTGTCACTTAGTTTCGGTTTTGACGACTCACCAGTCGCTGGCCGCCATGCGTATTATTGGACGCATTCACCAATGCAATTAGCGCTATTGCGGACCGCAACGCGTACAAAAATACGCGTTGCCGCATTCCACACGCGTAGATATGCGGCAACACGTATTTTTGTACGCGTTGCGGTCCGCAATAGCGCTAATTGCATTGGTGAATGCGTCCAATAATACGCATGGCGGCCGGCGACTGGTGAGTCGTCAAAAACGAAACTAAGTGACAGCGGGGGACCAGAGGATTCCAGAGCGGCGCCGAGGGCACAGGACTGCTGCATGGGGCTGGTAATAGCCCCAGGTAAGTAAAACTCTATACCCCCGTTCAGTTAAGGTTCCCTTTAAATTAAAGACAGAAGAGTTAACTTTAGGTTTGCCTGAGGTAAAATGTTTCCTGAATATGACATGCCTCATCACCATGGTGACCACTCTAGAAACGTTATTAAAGACAGGAGATAAGCTTAGTGAATTGAGGCCATTGTATGTATCCCTATGTATTGTCCAGCGCTGCGTAATATGTTGGGGCTTTATAAATGCAATAAATAATCAAAAAAAATCCTATTCCTTGACGCAGACTCACAGCCCTGCTGTAAAATGCTGAAGAAGAAGTTAGCACTATTTAAAAATAATAAATATGATTATTAATAATATGGTAGGACATTAGACCGTCTATGGTAGGATTAAATTGAGAGCTCCTCTGAGGACAGGTCAGTCACATGACTATGTACTCTGTACAGTACTGCAGAAGAGGTCAGTGCTATATACAGTAAATCCATAATATGGCATGACATTAGACTAGGACTTTGGTAGAGATTACATTGTGCGCTCCTCTGAGGACAGTCTGACTTGACTATGTACTCTGTAAAGTGTTGTGGAAGAGGTTGGCACTGTATAAATAAATAATGTAGGCCATTAGACTATGGTGGTAATTAGATTGTGAGCTGCTCTGATGACATTCAATGACATGACTATGTACTCTGTAAAGTGCTGCAGAAGAGGTTACTGCTATATAAATACATAACACTACTGATCTCCAACCCAAATCACTCCCAGCTTGTTCAATCCCATGTCCTAGATTTCCTTGGGAGTACTACAGAAATGTTTTCTTTACTGACCGCTCTGAGGAAGGAGGAGGATTTAGCAGCTGCACAAACTCCGCAGGTTCCGCCGGCAGGTAGTGGACGCAGAGCCCACACACACACACAGGTCTCTGCAATCGCCTGTCACAGCACAACAAGACTGCCAGGTTACGCTCTAATGCACAATACAAAGAGAACCAGCTGACCAATCCCACAGCAAGTTTCTATTTTCTAAACTAGTTCAGCTACTCTGCGCACCTTGCTGCAGCTCCGGCCGCCAGCTGGAGGCACTGAAGTAAACTTTGACACAGGTTTATTGTGCAAGAACAATGAGCACTGTGTATATATCTACACAGAAGAGCAACAACTAAATACGGGTTTAAGCAAGCATATTACACACAACAGATCTTCAGTACGTTAAACGGTTTCCAAAAGCAAACCCATTTCACCACTAGAATCCCAGGTCCAAACCTTGGCCAAAACACTACGGTCTCCCCATTTGTGTGCAGGTTTCCTCCCACGTAGACATACTGGTCACTTAATGGGTTTAACCCACAAAAACTGGCCTTAAGGAGGAACTCCAGTGAAAATGTAATAAAAAAAAAAAATGTGCTTCATTTTTACAATAAATTATGTATAAATGATTTAGTCAGCAGTGTTCTCCCCAGATTTTTTTTCCAGCCAGGTGGCATGAAAAAGTAGTTGGGTGGGGCGATATGAGAGAATGCAGGGCCTGCGGTTCTCTGCGCAGCTCTGCTGACAGCATAAGAGGAGGTGAGCCGATGACAGCCGGGTGCTCACCAAAACTAGCCGGGTGGAGTACCCGGCTAAAAGAGCCTGGGGAGAACACTGGTCAGTGTTTGCTCACTGAAGAATCTTTCCTCACCCCGATTTACATTCTGACATTTATCACATGGTGACATTTTTACTGTTGTGAGTTGATGTCAGTGGAAGGAGATCATGCTTGCTTTTTTAGCAGTTGGAAACAGCTGTAAACAGCTGTTATTTCCCACAATGCAACAAGGCTCCCACAGTGTGATGTTGAGACCATGGTCCTCACATCAAACTGTGGGAGGGGTTTCCCCACAATCTCAGCCATACAGAACCCCCTGATGATCCGTTTGAGAAAAGGAGTAGATTTCTCATGTAAAAGGGGGTATCAGCTACGGATTGGGATGAAGCTCAATTCTTGGTTACGGTTTCTCTTTAAAGTGGACTTGAACTCTTGCACAGGACAGAAGTAAAACCTATAGAAATGCACCCTGTATGTATTTAGAGAGAGTAGGCAGTCTAATGCCCACTTATCTCACTAAGCACAAGCTGTGTCTGCTGACTGCCATGGCAGAGAGCTAATTGGTAAACACAGGATGTTAATAGGTCTTAACCTAAAACGTCTTCCTGTGAGGTAAAACTGCAGCCTTTGGGAAGCACTGTGCTCGTTACCCATAACAACCAGTCTCTTGTCATCTGCAAACCAGCAGTGAACAATATGAAGCAGGCCAGTCACTTCAAGGGAACAAATGGTCATCGTCACATACATGGAGGAAACCAAATGCAGGGCACAGAGCCACAGACGTCCTGCTCGCTGCTCCCCCCATGAGAGAGTGACAGTATAAATTAGCATGCCAGAAAAAGAGGACATGCACATCCTTGCTCTAAACCACTGTATACAAGCATTCAGCTTCTTCAAGCCAATTCTTAGCACAGGTTTGCTTTAAAATGCATACAAAACTGCATATAGTAACCTTAGCAACCGGTCAAAAGCACCGCTCTTCCACTAGGGCTACAACAAAATGGATTCTGACTGGAGGTTACAGCTGCACTTCATACATGCAAG
This sequence comes from Hyperolius riggenbachi, assembly GCF_040937935.1. Classification (NCBI taxonomy): domain Eukaryota; kingdom Metazoa; phylum Chordata; class Amphibia; order Anura; family Hyperoliidae; genus Hyperolius; species Hyperolius riggenbachi. The sequence continues at coordinate 637,589,982 of NC_090646.1, forward strand.
CTGCTGTGCCTCATGGGAAAAAGCTAGTGACTAATCTCAGGATTAGTCAGACAAAGGCAATGGTCATGAAAATACAGCCAAACAGAGACCTTGTCCTCTTCCGGTCACCAGTAGCAGTCATGTCTCTACTACAGTTGGGGGTCCCTGCACCCAGGGGGACATTAGAGAGTCTTTATACACAGGGAAGAAGACAGCTGACAGGTCGTATTGTACAGCAGCATCCCTTCACATGTTTACAATAAAAGTATTTTTAGCAGGAATGCAAGCAGAGACGCACGGCGCAACGTCAGCCAGGAGCATCGGCAGCTAGATCTGTTTCATCTCCTGATGGATTTGTGGCGAGATCAGCAGGACCAACACCAGCTCGAATGTACCCAAATTCGATTCGAGTACATTTGAATTCGGGTCTGGGTCAAATTCGGATTCGCCCGATTCGAATGGACTCGAATTCGATTCGGGTGCATTCATTCGGATCCGGGTCAGGGGAAATTTGACCATGAATTTGTGATTCAAAACCCACCGAACTTAAGGGTTAATTGCAAAGCCCCCTTAAATGCCAGAATCGCCAAATTTGCAGGTTATGTTCAGAAGAAAAGTAGGAGCAAGGGGAAAAAAAATTCAAAAAGACCTACTTTGAGAAAATCGATTTTTAAAAGTTCAAAGAAAAAAACAATACATATAAATGCCGGTCAATGATAGATCGTGGGAAATATTTCCCAGTAGTTCATAGCAAAGGCCCCTTACATCCTAGCAATACCACATTTGCAGCTATACGTCTGCACAGCCCTGCATTCTAAGGTATAGTAACCAGCTCATCAATGAGCCGGTTCTTTTTGTATTAAATCGAATGAATGGTTCAAAGCCTATTCATTTGATTCAATACAAAAAGAACCGGCTCATTGATGAGCCGGTTACTATGCCTTAGAATGCGGGGCTGTGTGGACATAGCTGCCGGCTCCCACAGTCTCTCCCCACCTGCCTGCACCTGTCACCCTCACCTAGGCTGGCACCCATGGGTGCACAGAGTGCCAGCCTAGGTGAGGGTGACAGGTGAGGAGGCGGGGAGGACAGCGGGAGGCGGCAGCTATATGTCCGCACAGCCCCGCATTCTAAGGTATAGTATAGGTAATTGCCGTGGGAGATCTTCAATCAACTTAATTGAAGATTGCAAGATTGGAGAATACTGTATAGATCATTACTGGAGGATATTGCCGTGGGAATTTTTTTTTAAAGGTATAGGTAAGCATTTCTGGTTAATTAAGATTATTAAAGGATTTTTTTTCGTGGTTGTTTTATTTCATTTAACCCTTTGTGGAAATGTACTCATTTCTCCTGGGAGGGGGGGTGGGCATCTGGGGTCCCCTTCTTAAAGGGGACTCCCAGATGCCACCATGAACCCCCCCCCCCCCCCGGGAGTCATCTCCCCCACCTCCTCCTGGGGCACTTGAGGTGGGGGAAGAGCCCCTTGTCCATGGATTGGACAAGGGCTCTGAGGAGGAGGCTTGGCCGCCCCTCCCCCCAGAGCCCCCCCCATACCATGGAACATGCGGGCTGGTATAGCTCAGGGTGCGAAGCCCTAGTCGGCCGGGGCTCTGGATTCTGGCTATACCAGCCTGCATGGGGGACAAGGGGTTACAGAGGTTTAGGAGGGGGGACCCCACGCTATATTTTGTCATATTTCCCACACTCAGAACATTCCCCAAAAATAAAAAATTTAATTTAATTTTTTTTAAATATTGTTTCCCACTATCTTTTTAACATTCTGCAAATTTGGTATGGCTAGGATGTAAGGGACCTTTGCTATTAACTGCTGGGAAATATTTCCCACGATCTGTCATTGACCGGCATTTAAATGTATCGTTTTTTTCTTTGAACGTTTAAAATCGATTTTCTCAACAAGTATAAGGTCTTTTTGAAAATTTTTATTTCCCCTTGCTCCCACTTTTCTTAACATAACCTGCAAATTTGGTGAGCCTGGCATTTAAGGGGGCTTGGCTATTAACCCTTAAAGTTGTGGGTTTTGGGCGACGGTAGCTGAATCCGAATTAGTGATCGCGGGTTTAACACCCGTGATCGCGGCCGAATTCGACAGTAAAATTCGGATACATTCGAATTCGTGATCGGTATCGATCTTTGAATTCGACTTCTGGATTCATAAAAAACGACCCGTGATCACGGATAAATTATAAATTCGCGAATTTGGAGCTCAACCCTGACCAACACATCGGTCTTCTAATCTACCTCAGCCAAACATACCCCAGCCTAAGAGACTACTAGCTGACCAGCTCATCTTCAAATACACCCGTCTTTGGGGATGGTGAATGAGATGCTTATCATTCCATGCAACTGCAAATTGTATGCGCCTTAACGGGAGCCTGAAGTGATTTTTAAAGGGAAAAAAAAAATGATATTTACCTAAGCAGAGGAAAAAGGGTTCTGTGTCCTATAGTGCCTTCCCGTTCCATCTCTTGCTTCTTAAGATAGGCAGCTCTGTAGTGAGCATGCGCAGTATAGAGCCACTAGTCTTCAGGAGCACTCGGGATCCCAAACACTTCCAAAGCCTCCCGCAGCTGGAGATTTGAACAGGGTGACAGCGCTGAAACCGTGAAAGGAACAGGAAGGCTCAACAGGACCCAGAGCCTTCCCTCTCCAGAAGTACTCTGTCTTCAGGTTTGCTTCAAAAATGGCCCACAATTCAATGCAGCAGTTGGGCCACTTCTAAGGTGCATAAACTTGCATTGTCCCTGGCTATTTCTAACCCCCCCCCCCCCCCCCCCAAAAAAAAAAAAAAAAAAAAAAAAAAAAAACCAGCATGATGCCTGTAAGTGCGTTTTCGTACCGCAAGTGACTCCACCGTGTTTGCGCTGTAATTGCCCATCACCAGCGATCAACATCAAACTGCAGCGTTTGCGATCACAAAAGCACTGAATGCAGAGGTTTGGGAGGGATCGCCAAAAGTTGCAGTAAAACCAATAAAAAAAAATTGCACTTGCCATTTTTTTTTAGTCCTATTTTGGTGTGAAAGCCTCAGAGACACTCTGGCAAGCAATGAGAATCCACCTTGATCTTTTGTAAGTCTCTGCACCCCTCAGATTAATTTTACAAGTCCAAGGATCGGTCAGCACACCAGGCTTCTCATGAGCAAGAAATGTACTTTTATGCCTTCAAATGCTTGTGTCAAACACCAAACGTTATCAATTGTTTCAGGGCCACGGAGGGGTCCCCTTCTTCAGAACAGTACAGACATATCAGACCTCAGGTTAGGTTGCCACACTTAGGCGTTGTGCTCGCTGAACAGTTCAGTGTACCCTCTGTTGCCTACGAGTGCCAACAAGTGTAATTTAAACACTGCCCAATGGCAGTGGTTGCACCACGCATGTCAGCTCATGATCCCTGGTGGTATTCTGCAGCCGCACTCAGATGCGACTCCATGGAGGGCCACCTGTCAGCTGCCGATACAGAGCTCTAGCAGGTGCCCGGCCGGTGCCCCACAGCAACTGACAGGCAGGGAATTCACAATCCTCAGCTGCCCATCTAAAAGAGGCCTTATACCTTGCGCACACCAGGGCTGTGGAGTCGGTACAGAAATCTTCCGACTCCAACTCAGACTCCTCAGTTTATGAAACCACGACTCCGACTCCAACTCAGACTCCACAGCCCTGGCGCACACACACACCTGATGGCTCTCTGGCTGGTCAGAGCTGCCACTGCAGAGAATCCAGCAGGTGTACAATAGTCCCCAATTGGAAGCAGGAGCCCATATGGAAAAACTGTGCCGCTGTGGGCACCTTTTGTAAGAGTCAAAACTAGTGACAAGGAAAGGAAATTTGGTAGCATGATGGCGCCCCCTATCGGGCTCCTCAATGTACCTTCTTTGCTGCTAATCGAGTCTTCCATAAGGGCTGCGATATGTGGCAAAGCAGGTAAATTTCGGGGCCTGGAGGCTCCCAACAGAATCATGCCCGCTATTCAATGCCGCAATTCGCATCACAGGGGCCATGGGTTTGCAGAAATGCAATTGGGTGCCAGACTTAACCTTCTTTGCTGCATATTGAGGCGGGGTGGGGTCTCAGGGCTAGGCACCACAGGGGGGGGGGGGTTTAGGGGCTTGGAGTCAGGTCTTAGGGTTATGTACATCCAGAGGGGTCTTAGGGTTAGGCATCACTGGGGAGGGGGGGGGGGGGGGGGGGGAGTCATAGGGTTAGGCACTAGCCGAGGGGGTCTCTGGGTTAGGCACCACCAGGAGAGGTCCTAGGGTTAGGCATGGGTAGAAGGAGGGTTCTGTGTGAGTGTAGGGTCAGTTTTAGCCATAGTAAATTATTGGTTAACATTATCAATATTTTACTATCGGGATCCAGCAGTAAACTATCACTAATTTTAGCGATATTCTACTGGCCGCCATCCTCTGCACCCTTTTTTCAGGCACCTTTATTCATGTCTGCCCCCAATCCCCTTCAATGCTTTACCAACAGATCTACCTGACAGACTCAGTCAAGGGTACTTGTTCCCCCTACTCACCTCTCATGTGCCAAGCAATCGTCCCCCATAGCAACAGAACAGTGCAGTATCAGGACCCCAACTGTCCTTCAAGGCATTGAGCAGAGTTTGCAGCGGGTGACAGAACCTGTAGCCGTGTGCGCACCTTTATATTGCTGTGTAGCAACCATCTCACTGAAGCATGAGGAAAAACAGTTCCAGCTCTGCAGGCTGAGACACGAGAACAGGATTTCCTGGCTGAGGCTCTGGCTGGAAGCAGAATGAGAGTCCGGGAGCCGGCGTGATCTGGAACACGCGTGCCGTAAACACGCCGCCGGTGCCTACACACGGTAATGAATATGTAATAGATCTAACAGTCAGTTCTGTTCCTAGATCACTTGTGTGTCAGTTCAACAAACCGCTCTTTACACAAACAGCACTGCTGCCATTTATAATCAGCATACACAACTGGACATAAACAATGAAAACTACAAAACACGACTACAAAGGGCTTCCCCAACAAGTCACTTATCTGGATTGTGGGAAAGCAATAAAAAACAAGACTGTCCCAAAAACAAACTCCTAATTAGCTCTGCCACACTGAAAGTAAACCTAAAGTGAGCAGGATATGGAGGCTGTCATATTTATTTCCTTTTAAATAATACCAGTTGCCTGGCAGCTCTGCTGAGCTCTTTGGCTGCAGTAGTGTCTGAATCACACCAGAAACAAGTATGTAGCTAATCTTGTCGGATCTGACAACAATCAGATCACACCTGATCTGCTGCATGCTTGTTCAGGGGCTATGGCTAAATGTATTAGAGGCAGAGGATCAGCAGGGCTACCAGATCAGATAAAAGAACAAAAACTGGACACTTACCTGGGACTTCTATCGGCCCCATGCAGCGGTAATGTCCCGCGCTGTCCTCCTCCGACCCTACGTTGCCTGCATCGGTGAATTATTTGTCTAACAAGACGTACAGTGTGTGCTCCCGCTCGTGTCTCCGGGAGCTTACTGCACAGTACGAGGTTTTCTTGTAGTGCGCCTTCGCAGTAAGCTCCTGATGATGCAGCGGTAGCGTGCACGCCCGCGCAGCCACAGTTGATCTGGATCAATTGTACAAGGACCAGCGGCGGGGAACGGGTGATCGGAGGAAGACGGGGCAGGACATGACAGCTACAGGGGGATGATAGAAGCCCCAGGTAAGTGTCTTTTCTGCCTCATAGAAATCCTTTAAAAGGAAATAAACATGGCAGCCTCCATATAACCCTCACTCTGGTTCACTTGAAAACAAGACAGTCCCAAAAACAAACTCCTATTTAGCTCTGCCACATTGAAAGAGAACCTGAAGAGAGAAGATGTGGAGTGTATTAAATAAATAAATGTGCGGAACTCTAGATCGTAAAGTCTGATGGCGTGAGAAGGTAAATATAACAGATACTCTCACCACTTGCGCTTGGTTCCTGCTGACGTCTAGACTGGGACGTGTGCTCCGTCAAGTATACTGAAGAAAGTTCAAATGATCCATAGAAAAAGAAATAAGTATGCGCACCTTTCGTCCATTACAGTGAATTTATTGCAGACGGTATCAAAAAGGTCTGGTGTAATTGATTGCGGAGACACCGCCGCGTGGACTGACAGCGGGGCGGCTGAATCCGCGTTCAGACCGGCGGTTTCTCCGCAGCGGCATGTGTCTGGTTTGTCTGAGCCTAGTAGTGCACACAGATGGAGAGCTGCGCGCGCGCTGACAGGCAGGCCCTTTATGCCAATAGGAGAGGGATCAGCTGATCAGGACGATCAACTGATCCCAGTGCAGCAGGCGATTGGTTGAATGGGACTGGGTAGCGCTGAGAAGAAGCGCTCTGCTATATATACTTCTCGGCTGTCAGTGGCTGGTTGTCTGCCGTTGCGAATGCTTATGTGTTAGCACTCAGACCATAGTCAGATCCGTCAGTGTGTTAGAACCAGGTGGACCTGGGAATTCACACTTAGCCAGATTAATACTGTGTATTACTGTGTTATACTTTAGACCAGTCCCAGGGTGTCGAGACCACGGACCTCACACCCAAGACTAGGGAAACTGTGTTGTGCTTTAGATCAGTCCCTGAGTGTTGAGATCACGGACCTCACACTCTAGGATAGGCCTCTGCTTGATATCTGTTATGACCTATTGCTCCCTTGACTCTGCTCCTGCTCTCTGATTCGGTACCTTTGCACATCTGATTACCTGTTGCCAAACCCTGCCTGTCCCTGGTTACAGAATCAGCCTTCTGTCTCTGTACTTTATCTGCTCGTGTGTTACCGACCCGGCCTGACCGACCCTTCTACCTGTGACACCCCCCCAGTGGGGTGTCCAGTAGCTGCAGGGACTCCCTGTCTCACAGAGGGACCTCTCTGCAATCCAGTCAGGGACTCAATCTCACAGAAGTCCTTTGACTACAGTAGAGTCTGATTCCCAACTGTTCAGGTAAACATTGACTCTCTGTGTACTCCAAGCCTATCAGGAGATACTCATTATTACGGTCTGGAGTCACCTGCTCCTCAGGTGGTCCAGACTCATATACTGTTGCACCAAACACATTTATCAGGTGTCCAGAGGTTAGTTATACTTGTATTATTGGTGATTCTGCAGATCATCAATCAGGTATAAATTTGTATTCTTGGTGATACTGCAGATCACCAATAATCAGATTCTCTCTGTGTGCCGACACCGATCGTTACATCCGGAACTTCACATCACAAACGTCTTCATAACGAGTGGAAGCCGGGGGAGTGGTGGTGGGCGGCGTGTACAAACGAGGGACTAGCAAAGGCAGTTTCGTGTCAAACACTTGGTCACGCTGCGTTCCTCAAGACGGAACGCAGCGTGACAAAGTGTCGTTTGACACGAAGTGGCCGTTGCTAGTCCCTTGTTTATACCCGCCGCCCACCACCACTCACATCGTTATTAAGATGTTTATGTGATGTAAGGTTCCGTATTTTTTTTTGCTACAGTCTGCAATAAATTCACGGTAATGGGCGGAAGGTGCGCATACTTTCTTTTTCTATGGAGGAGATCTGGAGTCTGCCATATTAATTTCCTTTTAAATAATGCCAGTTGCCTGGCAGCCCTGCTGATCTATTTGGCGGCAATAGTGACTAAATCACACACCTGAAACAAGCATGCAGCTAATCCAGTCAGACTTCAGTCAGAAACATCTGATCTGCCGCATCCTTATTCAGGGTCTATAGCTAAAAAGTATTTGAGGCAGAGGATCAGCAGGATAGCCAAGCATTCTGCATTGTTTAAAACAAGTAAATACATATGTCAGCCTTTCTATCTCACTCACCTCAGATATTCTATAAGAACACCTAAAAAGTTAAATGGTTTGAATAAAATGTCTATTTTCATAGACTAGCTGAAACAAAAATGAAAGGAATGCTTGGTTCATGCAACACATGCGGGAAGACATTTTTGCACACTTTGCATGGTGGGATGCAGTTTAGCGTGTGCACTGGCAGCCACAATACAATGGCAATCCGTGTGCATCTGTAAAAATGTTCCCAGAAGTATTATACAGTAGAATTCATTAATAATAATCTCCAAGGGACCTGGCCAAGTAGTTTACTAGATCAGAAGTCAGAATTGGTCATATGGCCTCAATTCACTAAGCAGTTAAAGGGGAACTGAAGAGAGAGGTATATGGAGGCTGCCATGTTTATTTCCTTTTAGGCTGCTTGCACACCAAGACGTTACAGGCGCACGTTAGTGCGCCTGTAACGCTCCCCCAACGCACAGCAATGTAACACAAGTGGGCTGTTCACACAGCCCACGTTGCGTTACATGTAACGCTGCACGTTCTGTGCAAAGTGCAGCATGCTACGGCGTTGGAGCGGCTATAGCCGCGTTAGACTGTTTGCACATGCGCAGTGGGGGGCGGAGGAGGCGGGGAGAGCCAGCTACAGTAGCCGCGCACATGGCTACTTAATATTCACTGCACTGGCGGGCGCTGATTGGCCGGCGGGACCACGTGATGCGGAGTGTCTCGCTCCGCATCACGTGGTCCCACTGGCCAATCAGCGCCACTCTGGGAGACATTATAGGACTCGAGCCGCCTAACGCGGCTCACTCTACCGTCGGCTCTTGCAGCACCATACGTTGTGTTAGGTGCACGTTATGCGACCTTAACGTGCCACCTAATGCAACGTCTTGGTGTGCAAGAAGCCTTAAGCAATACCAGTGGCCTGGCAGCCCTGCTGATCCTCTGCCTCTAATACTATTAGCCATAGCCCCTGAACAAGCATGCAGCAGATCAGGTGTTTCAGACTTTAAAGTCAGATCTGACAAGATTAGCTGCATGCTTGTTTCTGGGGTTATTCAGATACTACTGCAGAGAAATAGACCAGCAGGGCTGCCAGGCAACTGGTATTGATTAAAAGGAAATAAATATGGCAGCCTCCGTATACCTCTTACTTCAGTTCCCCTTTAAGACTAGTCTACAGATGGTTTTTAGTCTACTGATGGTTTGGTGTAATGTTTTAGACCTGTTTATAGACCTGCTCTAATATTCAGTAATTACACAATTCACAAAGGCAAAGAAGGAGTAACCACGCCCACTTTTTCTGACAGAGATTAGACTAGCTGATTTCTGTAGGTGAGGTAATTTAGATGTGGGGATGGAACCTTATGAATTAATTATGCAGGAGTTTAATTGTATTTTATTTATTTATTGTATTTATAAAGCGCCAACATGACGCAGAGGAGAGCTCATCAAAGGAGAAGGCTGTCTGTCATAGCTACTAGTTTGTGAATTGCATCTTTTTATAATTTCCCCTGCTTTACCCACCTAATTACCAAATGGTTTAGACTAGGTCTAAAAACAGGTCTAAAACATTTGGCAATGGTGAATTCCCCTTTGATGCAACTGACCAAACCATCAGTAGACTAAAAATCATCAGTAGACTAGTCAAAACTGCTTAGTGAATGGAGGCCAATTGTATTTATACAGGCACATTGGCCTCAAATCACTAAGCTTATCTCCTGTCTTTAATAACGTTTCTAGAGTTGTTACCGTGGTGATGAGGCATGTAGTATTCGGGAAACATTTTACCTCAGGCAAGCCTAAAGTTAACTCTTCTGTCCTTAAAGAGAATCTGTATTGTTAAAATCGCACAAAAGTAAACATACCAGTGCGTTAGGGGACATCTCCTATTCCCCTCTGTCACAATTTCGCCGCTCCCCGCCGCATTAAAAGTGGTTAAAAACAGTTTTAAAAAGTTTTTTTATAAACAAACAAAATGGCCACCAAAACAGGAAGTAGGTTGATGTACAGTATGTCCACACATAGAAAATACATCCATACACAAGCAGGCTGTATACAGCCTTCCTTTTGAATCTCAAGAGATCATTTGTGTGTTTCTTTCCCCCTGCATCTCTCATGCACTGAAGTTTCAGGCTGCTCTTTTCTTCCTGCAAACAGCTTTGCCCTTGTCTGTAATTCCTCACTATGTGAAAGCCCAGCCAGCTCAGAGGACAGGACGATTTATCCAGCTTGTAAAAGATGAGAGAGAAGAGAGAAGCTGCTCTAATCTAAATAACACACAGGCAGTGTGCATATAGGGGCCTGGAAGGGGGAGTTCATAGCAGAACCACAACACTGAAGAACTTGGCAGCCTTCCAGACACAGGCTGACAAGTCTGACAAGAGAGAGATAAGTTGGTTTATTACAGAGACTGTGATAGTATAAAGTGCTGCAGTAAGCCAGAACACATTAGAATAGCTTTTAGAACTTGTAGGATGATAAAAAACAGGATGCAATTTTTGTTACGGAGTCTCTTTAAGTTAACTCTCCAATCCTTAAAATAACTCCAGAGTTAAAGACAGGCTGTTAATTAACTGCGTGTGAAAATAACTACAGAGGAGGTAACTTAAGGAATGAAGAGATAAGATAACTCTCTCAATGTGTGGAGGTAAGTTATCTCTTGCCTTATCTCCAGCATGATCTTAGTGAATTGAGGCCATTGCCTGGGACCTGGGCACTCAGTTTGCTATAGCCAGAGGTTTACTATACCAGAGCTTACTATAACCAGATTCCACTATCACAGTGTATAGGTTTGTGTAACTACCTGCAAAGGTCACAGACCACATACAATGTAGACATGACAGCAACGCACAATGTGAATGACCGCAATACAGTTCCCAGCAGGACTCTGGGAAGGCCCAAGAGATCAGACACATACAAATCAAAGAGTGATTCTGATTGAAGGCTTCCAATTGCCCAGCAAGATCATGGTGAAGCAGAACTCCTGGGAGTATTTTTTTTTTCTTAGAGGATTATGGGAGCAGGTGGAAGCCCTCATGTTGTGGGTTCTCTGTACTCTGGTAACACAAAATCTAAAGATCGCTTACCTTTTTTATGGTCTTGGTCTGCACCAGCGCAAGCTCTCTGTTCTCATCTGCTACATACAGGGACAGCTTCACATAAGGGTCACTGCAAGAGAAAACAGACATGATAAGAAAGGTGACAACACAAGCATGGGAGAGGACAACACAAGCACCAGAGAGATGGCAACTTCATTACTAAATTCCAACAGTCAGTTTCAGATAGTTAATGATTGTTAATAAAGGTTTGTGTAATTTGTTAATGTTTTAAGTGCTGAGAAATTACTAGCGACGTCCCTTTATGTCAGCTTAAACCAGTCTGGCCATTCTGTTCTCACTTCTCAACAAGGTGTTTTTGTCCACAGGAGCGGACACATTTTTTTCCCCCTTCTTTTTATACCATATTCAGCAAAATCTAAAGAATTTTGTGCGTAAGGATCCCAGAAGATCAGCAGTTACAGAATTTTCCAAATCAACCCATCTGGCACCAACCATGCCAGAGGAAAAGCAAAGAAAAAAAAAAAAAAAAACCACAACAACAACAAATCCCATTTAAGGGTCAGTGCCCACCAAAAAGCGCTAGTGTAATTGCAAACGCTCAGCACTTTAAAGTGGACCCTAATTAAAAATACAAGATTTCAGAAATAAAATCTATTTTCTAAATTATAATAATAAATAGCAGCCTTTTTTCAGCTGCATGATGACAAATATAACATATTTTACATTTATTGGAGAAACCCCTCCCCTTCCTTTCAAATTGCCGGGATTTTTCCGGCAAACTGGTGGAGTAGATGGTGTCTGGCAATGGAGGAATTGCTAATGGCTGCCACCAGTATAACCCTAGTTATGAAAAGAGACGGGTGAAAAGCATGCACTGAAATGCTCATAGGTTTGAAGGAGTGTTTATTTGTCTTTGTATGTGTCAACTGAATATTTTGAATTAAAAAAATGTTTGGTTTGGGTCCGCTTTAAGTGATTTTTCAGAGCGATTTTAGGCATGTGTCTAGCGATTTTTGGGGCATTTTGGTGTAGCATTTTTAATTTTTTGTTGCAGTAGAGCTGTAACTAAATAGCTTCTGTAACAAGAACGCTTGGAGAAATTGCTCTGATCTAGAGCATTTCAGAGTGATTTTCCACTTTCCTATACTTAACATTGAGGCTGAATCTCCTCAGAAATCAGCAGAAATGCTGCAGGACCAACGTTTTCATTTGGGGAAATAAGCACATTGCTCTGGTGTGAGCCATCCCATTCAAATACATTAGCCAAGCGCTTTTTAAAGCGTTTAGAAGCGCTCTTTGTGTGCACCAGCCCCTATTCCCATTGTGCTTGCTACAAACTTGCAATGAACCGTCTGTGGTCCTGAAGAGGTTAAAGAGCATCCCCAGTGTATTTCTGAATGTAGGTAATGTGATCCTAACAGTTACTTAATGCATCTTTGTGAATGAACAGGTGATTATACAAATACTGGGAGTACGCTTTAACAAACAGCATCCAAATGCAAAGGTGGATTCAAATACATGGATCCAATACAGACACACTTTAAAATGAACCAGAAAGGTGAGAGTGATATGGAGGGTGCCATATTTATTTGCTTTTAAGCAATATCAGTTGTCTAGCAGTCCTGCTGACTCTCTGTCTCTAGTACCTTCAGCCACAGTCCCTGAACAAGCATGCAGCAGATCAGATGTTTCTGGCAATATTGTCAGAACTGGCAAGATTAGTCACATGCTTGTTTCAGGTGTGTACTTCAGACACTACTGCAGCCAAATAGGCCAGCAGGGCTGCCAGGCAACTAGTATTGTTTAAAAGGAAATGAGGCAGACTTCATATCACTCTCACCTCAGGTTCACTTTAAGATGGGCAATTCAGAGATCTCTAACCAGAAATCCACTTCAGCACGATGCAGAGATTCCCCTGTAGAAAGGGAAGGAGGAATGTTGAAGCAGGAATGTGCTGGATGTTTTCACCAGACACGACTCCTGGGGGCAACAATTAGCGGCGTGTTTCAGTTCATAACACTCCTATCGCATCTCAGCGGAGAGCCGGCGAGCGCCTGCAGAAGGCACAACACAATCTTACGGAGATTCAGCCTGAGACTAGCTAATACGAGTGTGAGCTCTGCTGCCTCAGATCCTGGCAGCTCTGAACACAGCCAGACCGAAGCTGTGTGTGATAGAGACTGTGTCCACTGCCTGTGCAACTATCCAGTCTGTGCTGTGTACACAAGACTGGAAACTGACCACACTACCCAATGACAGCATAGAGGCTACACTCACAGAGGTACACTGCCTGTGTGACAATCCAGTCTGTGCTTTGTACAAACTATTTACTGGCCACTCTACCCTATGACAGCATAGAGGCTACACAGTCTGTGCTGTGTACACAAGACTGCTGTCATTGGGTAGTGTGGCCAGTTTCCAGTCTTGTGTACACAGCACAGACTGTGTAGCCTCTATGCTGTCATAGGGTAGAGTGGCCAGTAAATAGTTTGTACAAAGCACAGACTGGATTGTCACACAGGCAGTGTACCTCTGTGAGTGTAGCCTCTATGCTGTCACTGGGTAGTGTGTCCAGTTTCCAGTATTGTGTACACAGTACAGGCTGTGTACCTCTGGGAGTGTAGTGTCTATGCTGTCATTGGGTAGTGTGGCCAGTTTCCAGTCTTGTGTACACAGCACAGACTGTATAGCCTCTATGCTGTCATAGGGTAGAGTGGCCAGTTAATAGTTTGTACAAAGCACAGACTGGATTGTCACGCAAGCTGTGTACCTCTGAGTGTAGCATCTATGCTGTCATTGGGTAGTGTGGCCAGTTTTCATAGAGGCTACACTCACAGAGGTACACAGTCTACTGTGTACACAACAAGACTGAAAACTGGCCACACTACCCAATGACCACAGACGCTACACTTACAGAGGTACACTCAAAGCAGCCACACAGCAAAGCCATAGCGGCAGGGATGGTTTTAGGCAGGGGTGCCCATTGAGTAGATCGCAAAGGACTTCATGGTCGATCCCGACTGCACTACATTTTCCATTCTGTATGTACAAGTGTGCTCCTAAAATTGTACATAGGTAGATCATTTTGACTTGCTAATTTTTAATGTAACTCGCAAGCAAAAAAAAAAAAAAAGTGGGGTGTGGGCACCTCTGGTTTTAGGGCACAGCAAGAATGAATGTGGAGCCTCTTACATTTTCATACTAAAGTCTCGTACCCATCTTGTGATTTTTCCAACGATTTTCCTGAGAACCAGCAATTAAATGAGCAAGGAGCGTCGTTTGCACGATCCTGCAACACAGGTACAGGCGCACGATCGCGCAAATGCTGTTTAGCATGGTGCAGCGATACTGACCATCACGGCATATTGGATCTTTAAGATCCGGCAATTCCCATGCAAAGTACCGCGATCGCTTGAAGTCTCGTTAGCGCCCGTCGTGTGATGTCGTGCAAACCCACCGGATGGAAGATGGATCAGGTAGCGCTCGTCATGGGACATGGATGGGATCCATCTTTCTGGGTTGCGAGGAGAGTATGTAGCGTAACAGTAAACTTGTAACCTTTACAATCCCTGACTTGTGGGACCCTTAAGTAGCTCGGAGCGCTAGGCAACTGCTCGGTGTGACCCTATGAAAGCTCCGGACCTGCATAGCATTAACAATAAGGAACCGTAACATAGTAAAATGCAGTAAATTATTCAGGATAGCCACTTTTACATAAATTATCCTTTATATTAAACATTTACAAAGTAGGCTGAATGTTTTAGTGTCTCTAATCAGTGGCAGCCTATTAAGTGTCCCAGAGTTAGAAAAAGGTCAATAGCTGTATTTTATCTCCCCCTGCCCTCAGAAGTTGTATTCTGCCAGGAAAACGTTTATGGCTTTACTGTGCTTATCAGTGAGGTTTGCTATATTGCTGACAAGGTGCTGACAAGACAGAAGCTGCCACTTCCATGCCTAGAAATTACCTCTTTCAGGCCACAAAATAGAACAAGTAAAACAGCCTGGTTATTAATATGTTTCATACAATACATACACTTGTTAATCTCAGGTCACCTCAGGTACACTTTAAAATCAAGCTCTGATCAATAACGAAATGCACTCTTGCAAATGTACTCAAGGGGGGAAAAAAAAACAAAAACCAAAAACCAACAACCTCATTGAGCCATTTGAGTATGGACAATGCTTATCTAAGATAAGCTGCTCTCAAAGGGGACTGACTTGCCCCAACCCTGTCCACAGGAAAAAAATGGCAGTAAGGGCTCGCTCACACTAAGGGCGTTTTCTGCCTTTTTTTTTTTTTACAGCGCAGGCGATTTTCAAAATCGCCCACAAAACGCTTGTGTAATGAATCGCAATGAGAAGGTTCATATCATATGTTGCTGCCTGTACCATTTTGGGGGAGTTTTTGCTATAATGGAAGGTATAGGAAAATGCAAAACGTTTAAAAAACCGCTTTATGCGGCGATTGCGTTTGCGTTCTTTAGAATACATTGCATTTATTCTTTTCCGGGTCAAAGATTTCACTTCCTGGCTTGTGTCAGGGAGTGAATGACAAAACTGCTCTGGAAAAGAGTTTTTACCAAAAACGCAGCATGCAGTGGAGCGCCAGGAGGGGAACAAGAAAAAAAAGCGGGTTTTTGTTTTTAGGCGTGAATGAGGCCCAATATCTTACGCAAGTCTACCCTAAGCCTCTGATATGAGTCAGTCAATTCAAAGCTAATGCGGCTAAATCCTGCAAAGTCTATGTACACTTCTGGAACACAAGAAATCTCATATCAAGTACAGACAGAAATAAATCTCTCTGTAAAGCCTCATATATAAATCTCAGCAGAGGCGGCTGATACAGACCACCCCTGCCGAAAGTCTAGCGTGTGTGTACAGCAGCCCAATGCCAACTGACCCCACGGGCCAGTCGGGAGATTTATTTGGACGATCGCTGATCGTTTGCCCCACTCACTCCTTCCACTACATGACGTCACTTGCACGCCACTCAGTCAACCCTCTACATCACAGAACACTGCAGGCTAGCGACACGTCTGTACAACACTCAGCCCAGGCAGCTACATGTCTTGTAGGAGGCTTGTGGGTGCCAATTTTGATTGGCCTATCTTACCACTCATGTAGTATGAGGGCCAGTAGGCTTTCAGCACGGTGAACAGATTTATAGGCAAGCTTTCATATTACATGGAAGAGATAAAGATTGTCCAATCAAAATTAAGCGAGCTATTTTACTTTTAATAAGATCAACCAGATTGAAAGGAAATATATAGTAGTCAGCTGATCCACAGCTGTAACCTCCCTGGTGTTCCGATTATCTCCCCATTTCGAAGCATAAAGGGGTGCTTTGTATTAGGCCTAAACAATTTTAGGAAAAAATTTAACTCTGTCCGAAATACGAATTTTGATTCAATTCACGATTTCCTTCAAATCAAGCTTTGTTCCCACCTCTGTGCCTCTGTCCACCCTCTCTTTACGCACCCTCTGTGTCCCTCTCTGTCCCGTGTCACTCTTTGTCCCCTCTGTGCCCGCTCGGCGTCTCCCTCTCTGTCCCGTGTCTCTCTGTGCTCCCATGATGCAGCAGTGCTGGACATACCTTCCAGCAAGAGTCCAGCAATGCCCATCTATCCACTTCGCCTCCTGCAGACTCAGATGCATGGCATACTTCCTGTATGTCATGTGACATACAGGAACCAGGAAGTATGCAGTGCACAAGAGCCGATTGAGGACGGCCAACGTGTGGAAGATATGTCCAGCGCTGCGAACTGCACGCGACAAGACTTGGGGTAAGTATAAAGCCGCTGCTCCAAACTTCCCCCATATGGAAATATTGTAATTGCAGAAATTGCCACTTTGACGATTCCGAAATTGTGATCTTACTGATCGCGATTTCGGTTTAATTTCAATTTAACTTTCAGGCCTACTTTGTATACCGCTTTAAATTTAGAAACATGTAAATGATCAGAATGCCAGTATATGTAGCCAGCCATGGTAAGGTAAGGAACAATGCGTTCACCCGTGGGGAGTCAGCATATCGGATCTTCAGCAATGCATTGGGGTGACTGTACACACACACACACCTACCTACCCACACACACACACACACCTACCTACCTACCTACCCACACACACACACACCTACCTACCTACCTACCCACACACACACACACACACCTACCTACCTACCCACACACACACACACCTACCTACCTACCCACACACACACACACACACCTACCTACCTACCCACACACACACACACACACACCTACCTACCTACCCACACACACACACACACACACCTACCTACCTACCCACACACACCTACCTACCTACCCACACACACACACACACACACACACACACACCTACCTACCTACCCACACACACACACACACACACCTACCTACCTACCTACCCACACACACACACACACACACCTACCTACCTACCTACCCACACACACACACACACACACACCTACCTACCTACCTACACACACCTACCTACACACACCTACCTACACACACCTACCTACACACACCTACCTACACACACCTACCTACACACACCTACCTACACACACCTACCTACACACACCTACCTACACACACCTACCTACACACACCTACCCACCCACACCTACCTACACACACCTACCCACCCACACCTACCTACACACACCTACCCACCCACCCACACACACACACACACCTACCTACACACACACACACACCTACCTACACACACACACACACCTACCTACACACACACACACCTACCTACACACACACACCTACCTACACACACACACACACCTACCTACACACACACACACACCTACCTACACACACACACACACCTACCTACACACACACACACACCTACCTACACACACACACACACACACACACACACACACACCTACCTACACACACACACACACACACACACACACACACACACACACACACACACACACACACACACACACACACACACACACACACACACACTTTTTTACATTTATTGGAGAAACCCCTCCCCTTCCTTTCAAATTGCCGGGATTTTTCCGGCAAACTGGTGGAGTAGATGGTGTCTGGCAATGGAGGAATTGCTAATGGCTGCCACCAGTATAACCCTAGTTATGAAAAGAGACGGGTGAAAAGCATGCACTGAAATGCTCATAGGTTTGAAGGAGTGTTTATTTGTCTTTGTATGTGTCAACTGAATATTTTGAATTAAAAAAATGTTTGGTTTGGGTCCGCTTTAAGTGATTTTTCAGAGCGATTTTAGGCATGTGTCTAGCGATTTTTGGGGCATTTTGGTGTAGCATTTTTAATTTTTTGTTGCAGTAGAGCTGTAACTAAATAGCTTCTGTAACAAGAACGCTTGGAGAAATTGCTCTGATCTAGAGCATTTCAGAGTGATTTTCCACTTTCCTATACTTAACATTGAGGCTGAATCTCCTCAGAAATCAGCAGAAATGCTGCAGGACCAACGTTTTCATTTGGGGAAATAAGCACATTGCTCTGGTGTGAGCCATCCCATTCAAATACATTAGCCAAGCGCTTTTTAAAGCGTTTAGAAGCGCTCTTTGTGTGCACCAGCCCCTATTCCCATTGTGCTTGCTACAAACTTGCAATGAACCGTCTGTGGTCCTGAAGAGGTTAAAGAGCATCCCCAGTGTATTTCTGAATGTAGGTAATGTGATCCTAACAGTTACTTAATGCATCTTTGTGAATGAACAGGTGATTATACAAATACTGGGAGTACGCTTTAACAAACAGCATCCAAATGCAAAGGTGGATTCAAATACATGGATCCAATACAGACACACTTTAAAATGAACCAGAAAGGTGAGAGTGATATGGAGGGTGCCATATTTATTTGCTTTTAAGCAATATCAGTTGTCTAGCAGTCCTGCTGACTCTCTGTCTCTAGTACCTTCAGCCACAGTCCCTGAACAAGCATGCAGCAGATCAGATGTTTCTGGCAATATTGTCAGAACTGGCAAGATTAGTCACATGCTTGTTTCAGGTGTGTACTTCAGACACTACTGCAGCCAAATAGGCCAGCAGGGCTGCCAGGCAACTAGTATTGTTTAAAAGGAAATGAGGCAGACTTCATATCACTCTCACCTCAGGTTCACTTTAAGATGGGCAATTCAGAGATCTCTGACCCCACGGGCCAGTCGGGAGATTTATTTGGACGATCGCTGATCGTTTGCCCCACTCACTCCTTCCGCTACATGACGTCACTTGCACGCCACTCAGTCAACCCTCTACATCACAGAACACTGCAGGCTAGCGACACGTCTGTACAACACTCAGCCCAGGCAGCTACATGTCTTGTAGGAGGCTTGTGGGTGCCAATTTTGATTGGCCTATCTTACCACTCATGTAGTATGAGGGCCAGTAGGCTTTCAGCACGGTGAACAGATTTATAGGCAAGCTTTCATATTACATGGAAGAGATAAAGATTGTCCAATCAAAATTAAGCGAGCTATTTTACTTTTAATAAGATCAACCAGATTGAAAGGAAATATATAGTAGTCAGCTGATCCACAGCTGTAACCTCCCTGGTGTTCCGATTATCTCCCCATTTCGAAGCATAAAGGGGTGCTTTGTATTAGGCCTAAACAATTTTAGGAAAAAATTTAACTCTGTCCGAAATACGAATTTTGATTCAATTCACGATTTCCTTCAAATCAAGCTTTGTTCCCACCTCTGTGCCTCTGTCCACCCTCTCTTTACGCACCCTCTGTGTCCCTCTCTGTCCCGTGTCACTCTTTGTCCCCTCTGTGCCCGCTCGGCGTCTCCCTCTCTGTCCCGTGTCTCTCTGTGCTCCCATGATGCAGCAGTGCTGGACATACCTTCCAGCAAGAGTCCAGCAATGCCCATCTATCCACTTCGCCTCCTGCAGACTCAGATGCATGGCATACTTCCTGTATGTCATGTGACATACAGGAACCAGGAAGTATGCAGTGCACAAGAGCCGATTGAGGACGGCCAACGTGTGGAAGATATGTCCAGCGCTGCGAACTGCACGCGACAAGACTTGGGGTAAGTATAAAGCCGCTGCTCCAAACTTCCCCCATATGGAAATATTGTAATTGCAGAAATTGCCACTTTGACGATTCCGAAATTGTGATCTTACTGATCGCGATTTCGGTTTAATTTCAATTTAACTTTCAGGCCTACTTTGTATACCGCTTTAAATTTAGAAACATGTAAATGATCAGAATGCCAGTATATGTAGCCAGCCATGGTAAGGTAAGGAACAATGCGTTCACCCGTGGGGAGTCAGCATATCGGATCTTCAGCAATGCATTGGGGTGACTGTACACACACACACACCTACCTACCCACACACACACACACACCTACCTACCTACCTACCCACACACACACACACCTACCTACCTACCTACCCACACACACACACCTACCTACCTACCCACACACACACACACACACACACCTACCTACCTACCCACACACACACACACACACCTACCTACCTACCCACACACACACACACACACCTACCTACCTACCTACCCACACACACACACACACCTACCTACCTACCCACACACACACACACACCTACCTACCTACCCACACACACACACACCTACCTACCTACCCACACACACACACACACACACACACCTACCTACCTACCCACACACACACACACACACACACACACACACACCTACCTACCTACCCACACACACACACACACACACACACACACCTACCTACCTACCTACCCACACACACACACACACCTACCTACCTACCTACACACACCTACCTACACACACCTACCTACACACACCTACCTACACACACCTACCTACACACACCTACCTACACACACCTACCTACACACACCTACCCACCCACACCTACCTACACACACCTACCCACCCACACCTACCTACACACACCTACCCACCCACACCTACCTACACACACCTACCCACCCACCCACACACACACACACACCTACCTACACACACACACACACCTACCTACACACACACACACACCTACCTACACACACACACACCTACCTACACACACACACACCTACCTACACACACACACCTACCTACACACACACACCTACCTACACACACACACACACCTACCTACACACACACACACACACACACACACACACACACACACACACACACACACACACCTACCTACACACACACACACACACACACACACACACACACACACACACACATCTACCTACACACACATCTACCTACACACACCTACACACACACACCTACCTACACACACACACACACCTACCTACACACACCTACCTACACACACACACACCTACCTACACACACACACCTACCTACACACACACACACACACACACCTACCTACACACACACACACACACACACACCTACCTACACACACACACACCTACCTACACACACACACACACACACACACACGTCTTAGCAAAGGTGGCCCTGTCTGGCTAAGTATAGTCTTACAAGCGCACAAGGCGCATTAGGCGTAAGGGTAAGTGCTGAGGTTAACGTGGCCCGTGTTACTTCTCACCAGCAGCTGTGAATAGACTGCAGGAGCGCAAGGCAG
Organism: Hyperolius riggenbachi; assembly: GCF_040937935.1. Classification (NCBI taxonomy): domain Eukaryota; kingdom Metazoa; phylum Chordata; class Amphibia; order Anura; family Hyperoliidae; genus Hyperolius; species Hyperolius riggenbachi. The sequence goes on from NC_090646.1 coordinate 637,611,460, forward strand.
CTTGCAGAGCTCCTGCTCTACAAATAAAGTACTAAGGCTTAACCCCTTCAGTGCTCCCTGGAAAGTGAAATCAAGTTCTATTTCCCTTTTTGTTAAAGTAATCCCATAGACTAATTTTTTTTTTCCCGTAAAGAGAACCATGGTGCGGCTAATCTTTTAGAGTGGAAAGGAAGTTCTGAGTTTAGCTCCCTTTTTTTTTTTAAAACAAATCTGCAGCGAAAATAAACTTATGATTTAATGAATTGTATGGATAATAAACATAACATTAGTAGCAAAGAAAAGGATCTCATATACCTTTATTTATAACATTGTATTTTAAGCTATAAAACTCCAATGCAGAGTGTGGTTTCTAAACTGCAAGTGTGACAAAGCAGAAATAACCTTTTGAACTCCCCTGTAGTAAAATCTTATCTCAAGATGTCTCTCACTGTTAATTGGCAGAAACAGATAAGCAATTAAAAAACAAAACGGTAACGTAATGGTGCAATTTTTTCCTTTTTTCAATTTGGTAATTTCATTGGATTATTTCGTAAAAAAAAATAAAGGGACAATTATTTTTCTATTTTTCTTGATTAAAAATAAAGGTTTTTTTTACTTATTCGAATTTGATCGTTTTGGTCGAATAAACAGGAAAATCATACGTTTTAATTATACAGTGTATGGGCTCCATTATAAGTTGCAAAGATCATTCCAGTTCAGTGACCGATCCACTGATTTCCAGATTTACCCTTAGGGTCCTGTCACACTGGAGCGGTGCGCGGTCATTTTACCGCAACCCACCGCTGGACAATGAAAGTCTTTGGAGGCTCACACAGACGTGGTACAGCGCAATGCGATGGAAGTGACTTTTCGCCACATCCCCGATGCACAGACAGATCTACATTACTGCATCAACCTGCGCGGAACCGGAAGCCATGCAAGTCTATGGCGTCGCGAGTCAGTGTGAAAACCTGTCGCAAGTTTTGCGCGTCACGCAAGTGCGAAAGCGTATTTTTGTGCAATATGCTTCTGCGCACGTGATTGCATCGGCCACAGGAAGTGAACATCATTTCCTACTTGGCCAGACGGGGATTACCGCTTACTAACATGGTAATACCCGTTTTTGGCTGTGTGGCCCCCGGCCGCCCCGTACCGCTACCGCCAATCTGCAGTGTGGAGCCAGCCTTAAAGCACATTTTGGAGGATTAGTTTTAGGACAGGCGGAAGTTCAGCTAATTTATTAATACTCTGTCATATAGATGGCCTGAGGCATCTCTGTGCCAAGTACAAGTCCTCTGATGTCGTTCTCAGCGTACACCCAGCTTCTTACATTTGTCCAGATGTTTAGCAGGGATCGTTTATCCAAACCAGTAGGTAGGCTCAGCAGGCTGGCGTATGAACAGAAGGTTGTTAACACAACAGCATTGAGACAGCTTGAAATGCAAGAAAACGCAGCGAGCAGCCGCTGTAACCACAACACGACCGTCGTCCCAGCCATGCCAGGAGCCGTGCCGGAAGCAGGAATCACCGCTGGAGACTATTCAAAACCCCAGGAAATGGTCACAATTTAGCTACGGCAAGGAGAACCCCACCATCACCCCCCAGGTAGCCAAATGCTTCCGCAAGACTGACTTTTAGCCTGGTCTCTATACCTCGGCATCACACCGCCATAAAGCGGAACTGTAACAAAGGATAGAACTTTATCCTAATCAGTTTCAGAATGTAAATCTATCTACAGCGTGCACTTTAGAAAGCAATTGAGACACTATTACGGTGCACCAGGCTAGTTTCATGGCATAATTTTTTTTTGATCTTCTGGTGGGCGAGTTACATTACACTGTAACTCCCCATGTCCTTGTTTTTGGTGATCCACAAGAACAAATTAGACAACGCCTTTCGCAGGTCATAGCCCGCTTCTTCAGGTCAGTATACACAGTGCCGAGCAGAGGAAATGGGCCACGGCACGTGAAACATGTCTAGTTGTTCAATTTGTGTTTTAGAATACACAATTATTCAAGTATACCTGATGTCCTTCTGCAGAGGTAAGCAATAACCTCTCTTAAAGTGCACCTGAACTCTTGTACAGGACAGAAGGAAACCAGAGAAATGCACCCTGTGTGTATTTAGAGTGTTTAGCCTGTCTAATTTCCCCTCATTTGTGTCTAATCACAACTGTAATTTGAGCTCTCCCCAGTGTCACATGACTGCGTATGGCAGATAAGCTCATCTGAAAGCACAGGCTCTAACCAATATGTCTGCTTCCATGAAAGCAGGAAGTAGAAGCCGTGCAGATTTTAGGATTTGTATCGGCTGTAACAAAAGTTTTTTGTTTAAAGGTTATTATGCTGCTGTGTATCTTTTAGAGCAGAGAGGACGTTCTGAGTTCAGGTCCACTTTAATATTGAATGGCCTTAGTAACGGGACAGATAGAAATGGCGCTGTGCACCGGGGCAATAGAAATAGTGCCGCATTTACTTCAATTATATAATGCTATTTAGCGTTATAAATGTTAAAAAATGGTGCATGCAGTGTGCCTTACACTTATAATGCAAACACAATTGTCAATTTGACATGCCCTATAGGTACTGTATCAGGTATTATAAACCTGTTTATAACAATTTTAACCCATTTTGGTTCCTGGACGTAGAAACTACGTCCAGGAACCATGCGCGCTTCCGTGGCCGATCGCGCGCGTGCTCCCGGCCCGCAGTTCGTTAGCCAGGCAATCAGTGAATCTGGCTATGGTGCCTGATTCCGCTCCCCCGCTGAAAAAGCGACAGCTTCTCTCGGAAGCTTCGCCTTTTCTGGCTGTTACCTCCCCCATGCGTCGCTCTAAGCGTGTGTTACGCTTAGAGTGACGTCATGTAAACAAAAAAGTAAAAGTAATACTACAACCAAAAGTAAAAAAAATTAAAATCAACACACATTTACATTTTAAACCTATTGTTTACATCCCACCCTCCCAAAACTACCCAAATAAAATGTTTACTATAAAAAAAAAAAAAAACATTACAATAAAAAAAAAAAAATGTAAATATTTACCTAAGGGTCTAAACTTTTTAAATATCAATGTGAAGATGATATATTTCTATTTTTTTTATATTAAACTTGTAAATAGTGATAGATGCAAAACGGAAAAAATGCACCTTTATTTCCGAATAAAATATTGTCACCATACATTGTGATAGGGACATAATTTTAATGGTGTAATAACCGGGACATATGGGCAAATACAATACGTGACTTAATTATAGAGGCATGTATTATTTTAAAACTATAATGGCTGAAAACTGAGAAATAATGATTTTTTCCGTTTTTTTCTTATTCTTCCTGTTAAAATGCATTTACAGTAAAGTGGCTCTTAGCAAAATGTACCCCCCAAAGAAAGCCTAATTGGTGGCGGAAAAAACAAGATATAGATCAGTTCATTGTGATAAGTAGTGATAAAGTTATAGGCGAATGAATGGGAGGTGAACATTTCTCAAGTGAAAACGACGAACGCGAATGGGTTAATAAATAATTAAAAACACCAAACACCAGACAGCGTCCACCGCTCGTACCGGGCGTCTTTTGATCCACAGGAGTTCCCGGTTAGGTCAAAGTACTACGGGAGGTGAGTGAATGTGGGGAGAACTCTCCCAGACATTTGGGCCCCACAGTTTCACAGATATGTGACAGGACTGATGTACACATTGGTGGGCGTGACTTGTTGGGGCTAAAACGTCCTCTTCCTGCCTCTTTGGTATAAATATGGCTGCTGAACGCAGCCTACTCAGCTCTGACAGGGGCTTTGATATATGGGGGGGTATGTTGCTATTTTAACTCTGTGGTGATTGTGTATTATGTATAGCACTATGTAACATATGTATAGCACCTTCTGAAGAAGCCTTTGTGGTGAAATGTGATCTCATTAGGGTCTTCATGTACAGCACTATGCACAATTTCTAGCACCTTTTGTAAATAGCCTCCCCAGTGGGGTGTGTATATAGGATCAGTATCAATGAGGGGTCTGCTGGGGTGATTTACAATATCACATTAGGCGACCACGCTCAGGTCCATACCACCCCGAGCAGTGATTATTGTAGTCTACCTGTGCGATAGCTACACCCACTTACATACGGATTTAAACGGCGGGGGATCAGCCAGGACCCCCATAGTATATGACTACTATACCTATTTAAGGATATCACTGCATGAAAGCATCAAGATGATATGGTGTTTTTAATGATTTATTAAAATGGTTATAAACAGGTTTATAATACCTGATACAGTACCTATAGGGCATGTCAAATTGACAATTGTGTTTGTAATTTTTTTTCCCCTGGTACCCCCTTTTTTGGTTTGTGTGTCTCTTACACTTATAATGCAAATGGCGTTCTAAGTCTTAAAAAATGCAGGGGGCTAGTATAGCAGCAGGGTGGGGGGGGGGGGAGAGGCAGCGGGACACTAGAGGGAGTAAGATTACGTGGAGGGATGATGTGCGCATATGCATACATTACCTTGTCCCAGCCAGAGATCACTCCTTCACTTCTTCAGTCAGTTTACTGTACTCCTGCATCCAGCCAATCACTATGTGGCTTCAGTCCCTGCATGGCGATTGGCTGCAGGACTCCTGCATGGTGATTGGCTGCAGGACTCCTGCATGGTGATTGGCTGCAGGACTCCTGCATGGTGATTGGCTGCAGGACACCTGCAAACTAACTAGGACGTGAATGAGCAATCGCCAGCCGGGACAAGGTAATGTATGCCTGCTTATGCACACATCCTCCCTCCACGTAATCCTACTCCCTCCACCCTCCCACACACGACGCCTAATACTAGCCCCCAAAATTGTTAATAGCGCACTATTCAGCCCATAAATGTAATACAATTCTATTTACCGTTTTAATGAATATATTTACATTAAAAACGGTAAATAGCATTTTTTGACATTTAACGGCAGAACGGTGCACCATTTTTTCACCTTGCGCTATTTTTAACTGTACCCCTTTAGAAATACTACATCTGTATACACTGGACGCTTCCATCCTACCCATTTATCTGTGATCTGTACTCCTGTCTTAATGCGCTCTGCATTTCCCTTCATGCCCTGTCAGTGCAGTACAGACCTCATGACCTACAAGTTGTGGGAGTTCTCACTATGTTCACTTGAAGTTTTTTGGCGGCACTTGTGATTTTTAAAAACCGTGAGCAGATGGCGCACACAGCCTGTGGTAAGTTGAAATATTAGTGTAATGGAAGTGCAGCCGCTTTTTGCATGGTTCTGTCAATAGGAATGCCACAAGAGGCAACCACAAGACCTTCACAAGATGTAAGTAGTGTCCGCTGAACGGCGCCCAATATACGTATGAAAGGAAGTATGAAAGTAATGTGGAAGTGGCCATCTTCATTACTTTATAAACCATGCCAGTTGCCTGGCTGCCATGCTGAGCTTTTGGCTTTAGTTACAAAAGTTACACACCTGCAACAAGCATGCAGCCAGCGGAGTCACACCATCTGATCCACAGCTCATTGTGGGATAGTGAATACTATTAGCCTAGTTCACATCTAAAATCGAAATCACTGACGCCAGTGATTGATTTTTTGCGTAATATTTTTTAGCGCCTCCCGGCGCGCTGCAATTTTTATACAGCAGAAATAAAAAAAAAAAAAAGACAGTACTCATGGGCTGCAACTGAATTGTAGACCAACAGAGGCATGCTGAGCCCCACAAGGGCTAAATACATGCCTTGAAAGCAAATCATGTGCGAGTCCTAATCTATAATTTGAATGCAAATTGAAGCACACGGATGCAGCTAGCCATAGGTATACTTGCATGAGTTTTGTACAGCAGGAGACATTGGCAGCGCTTCCAAACAGAGGCTGCACGTCCTCCTTTGCTGTACCTGTTTTGAATGCAAGTTGTGTATTTTAGTCTACTTTGTGGAGCTCTGCACATCTATTGCAGGTAGTCAATTTGGGTGCAGCCTCTGTTTGGAAGCGCTGCCAATGTCTCCTGCTGTACAAAATTTTTATAAAGCACATTTCTAAGCGATTTTGCTGAGCGATTGTTTTTTTCACTTCCTGACGTCAGTCAGGAAGTTAACTCTTGTACCCGGAAATGAATAAATACAATGTATTTATTCATAAAAGCGCTGGGGAAATCGCTATACAAATAATTTTTTCAAGGGCTTTAAGTTTTCCCTATACCTTCCATAGAGGCAAATTGCCCCAAAAATAGTACAGGCAGCAATTTGGTAAGCGGATCAGAATCGAACCGCTCATATGTTAAAGCCAATGTTTCCCGATTACTGGAAAAAAAAAAAAAAAAGTCAGCTACTTACCTATGGAGAGGGAAAGTGTCCTAATGAGCCTCCCCTCTCCCCCGTTTAAATCCCCTGCCGCAGGGGAGTTTGTAAGTCTTTGGGAGACGAGTCCTCCCGAAGACAGGCAGCTTCATACTGCGCATGCGCGATGACGCGATAGAGGGCGCTCGCGTGTGCAGTTTGGAGCGGCCCGGCTTTGGGAACACTCGGATTCCCGAAGACTCCCTTCGGCGGCAGAAGTAGCAGTATTTGACCACGTTAGTCAAATACTGCTATGGGGGAGCCAGCGCTGGAATGGGCACCGGGAGAGGAGAGGCTCATTAGGACTCAGAGCCTTACCTCTCCTTAGGTAGGTAGCTGGCTTTTCTTTTAGGGAATCTGTACCCATTTTCTTTAACGCTCTCATAGGGAATCATTGCACAAGCGCTTTTGCAGAGATTTTTTAAAAATCGGTGGCAGTTACAAAAATCCCAAAAGTGCCCTTAGTGTGAACAAGCCCTTAGAGGCGGAGCATCAGCACAGAAGTCAGGCAACTGGCATGGTTTATCAGAGAATGAAGATGGCAGCCTCCATATTCTCCCTCCAGGTTCCCTTTTAAGGGTTCCGAGAACCTGATTTTGAATATATATTTTTTGAAAACTAACCTGCCCCTACGGAAAGTTTGTAAATGCGTGCTTTTGTGGGGGGCAGCGTTAACTACTTCTTTATGGGGGCTGCTCTGTAGCCCTCCATCCATGAGGGCATCCATCTTGCTGCAGTTTGTGCCACGGAAGCACATGTTGAAGTGCCCGCGGTGATCTCAAATGCATGCTGGAAGGTGTTAACACATTGAGGACTACATCTCCCAGCATGCACTAGCAGCCAGGGATGTGCTTGATACCACAGGCACTTCAAGCCTGCTGCACTGACGGCAGCAAGATGAATGCCCTCAGACTGGGGGTGCTATTAAACAGCCCCCTACAAAGCACACATTTACAAACCTCTGAGGTTTGTTTTACAGGACAACTGAAGTGAGAGAGATGAGGAGGCGGCCATATCTTTTTTTTTCATTTTGCCCAGCTATCTTGCTGATCTTCTGCCTCTAATACTTTTAGCCATAGACCCTGAACAAGCATGCAGCATATCAGGTGTTTCTGACAGTCAGATCTGACAAGACTAGCTGCATGCTTGTTTCTGGTGTTAAACACTACTGCAGGCAAATAGATCAACAGGGCTGCCAGGCAACTGGTATGGTTTAAAAGGAAATAAATATGGCAGCATCCATATCCCTATTCAGTTTTCCTTTTAATATTTTTACTCATTTGCAAATAAAGGAGGCATTCAGATGCCTTTAAAGGACACCCGAGGTGAAAATAGACTGACAAGATAAACAACTGTAACTATCCTCCTATAAATGGCTTTTTTAGGTATCCCACATGTTTCATTTATATTTAAATCCACTTCTTACGTTTTTACTGCTTCATTGACTTTGCTCAATGACACAATCGTGAAAGTATGCCAGAGCTAAAATCTATGAACTATTGACCCTTTCTCTTTTCTGCTTTCAGAAGCAATTTTCTGTCAGGAAAGTGTTTTATGGTTGTAATTCCTTATCAGTGAGGGTTTACGCTCACGGTCCCGACCCAGACAGAAACTGTCACTTAGACACCCGATTAACTCTTTTAGACAGAAAGAAAAAAAGGAACACAGCCTAGTTATTTGTGTGCTTGGCACTGTACATACCCATGTCTATCTCATGTCACATGTCACCTCGGGTGTCCTTTAGGGAACCTGGAGCAAGATGTATATGGATGCTTCCATATTTATTTCAAATACCAGTTCCCTGGCTGTCTTGCTGATCTGTGGCTGCAGTAGTGTCCGAATCTCACTCCTGGAACGAGCATGCAGCTAATCCAGTCTGACTACAGTCAGAGCACCTGATCTGCATGCTTGTTCAGGATCTATGGCTAAAAGTATTAAAGGTAGACAGCCAGGCAGGAGATAAATATGGCAGCCTCCGTCTCCCTCTCACTTCAGGTTCCCTTTAAGAAGAAACTTTAGTTCAGGTTTCCTTTAAGGCTGATCTGAAGCCTTCAGCTCGGAGAATCCTCTAGTCTAGTCTGAAGGGCTTCCTCAGACTATAAAAGGAAGCCACAGCGAGCTGAGAATATCCTGCTGCATAAGATCTTTACCTTCCACGCTGTGTACGGATCGGGCAGCCGGTATCCGCAGAGTTCCCAGTTCAAAGGCTCCCGACTCACAGATGAGCTGCAGTGAAGTCAGGCAGCGCACACTCCTGCTGATGGTATAATTATGGGACGGTGTGAGTCAGTGTGTGAACTGTCTGTACAGGGAAGTGCTGTGCTCCACCTGCAGTGTATACACCCTGTGATGAATTCCAATCACCTGTAAGTGCATGCGTCCTGCCACTGGGCTGTTTACAAAGTCAGTAGAGCGGAGCTGTGTGCCAATACTAATAGTAACGACTGAGCGGCTTACTCTGCATCTAAGCCAAATGCTTCAGGCTGAGGGGTGCCTGGCCAAAAGCCTGTTTACTGTAACGTATCTTAAAGAGAACCTGAGCTGAAAATAAAAAGTCAAAGTAACCATACACAGGTCATACTTACCTCCTGTGTAGTCTATGCCTTGGTTTTTTCTCCTATCCTGTGTCCCATTTGTTCACTGTGATCAATAGAATTTGCCATCCTCCGTTTTAACAATGGCCATTACCCCCTAACAGCTTCCTGGTCAGCACACCGTTAAACTGTAATATCACCCACTTGAGCCATAGGGAAACGGACATTTCCTTGCACATTCAGTTGTAACTGACAGTGCTGATATATAACTGACAGCAACTGGCATATTTCAGTTCTGACAACATATTGTCAGAATTGGAAGGGATCACTGTAAGAAGAAAATGGTGAGATTCTAAAAGAGAAACTGATGGCGAGGCAAGTATGTAATTTGCTACTATGTCCTGTGTGTATTTTAAATAATTATACTCTCTTCAGGTCCCCCTTAATCTCTAGTTATCGGACTTGCAATCACTGCCATGTATCCCCTTTTCTTATTTCTCTTTGCTTCAAACACAATAGGGGAATGATAGCTGAGTGAGTTGTGTGCCTCCTCCTACACTGCGCCCTGAGGCTGGAGCCTCTCTCGCCTCTGCCTCAGCCCATCCCTGACCGAAGGACCCGCAGAAACCCACGCAGACACGGAGAGAACATACAAACTTCATGCAGATTGTACCCTGGCTGGGATTCGAACCGGAGATCAAGCGTTGCGAGGCGAGAGCAGTAACCACTACGCCACCGTCCTATTAATTTAAAATTAACTTATTTTTCCCCTCCCGTCGAGAACCAATCAGGGTGATCGCCTTTCATAGGCATCGCGTGGTGTGCCGATTCAGGGGTCAGCCAAGTGACAGGAATGTCCCCAGTACTAAAAGCCTTTTTTTCCTTAACAGTCTGCCAGCGGCCTCATCGGCATTAGGCGGTCAGGAAGGAGTTAAAACAAAGTATTTGCAATTATTCAGGTTAGAGTGAGCTCTGAGATTTCACCCAGTGCATCACTGCTGAATATGCAAATCATCCATTGTTGTGAGTGAACCCGATGTGAGAGTGATATGGCCATATTTGTTTTAAAGAACACCCGAGGCGAAAATCAACTAATGAAACAAACAACTGTATCTACTATCATCCTCCTAAAAATGACCACAGTTTTAGTTTGTTTAGATCTTCCTTTGACGCTTTAACTGGTTTAGGGCCCGTTTCCACTATCGCGAATCCGCATGCAGACAACGCATGCAGATTCGCATAGGCAATACAAGTGGATGGGACTGTTTCCACTTGTCAGTTTTCATTTGCGTTTTTGTGTGCAGGATTTTTCTGCATGGTAGACCCTGCAGAATTCGCCTGCGTGTGGAATGCAGGCGAATCGCACGCAATGTATTTAATAGGGAAATCGCATAAGTTTTTACCATGCGTTTTTTGCCGCGAATTCGCATGCGATTTCGCATTAGGTACCCATGTTAATTCACACAGGCAGTGACATGGTTAAAATTGCATCACCCTAACCTATGCGAAATCGCGGCAAAAAAACGCATGCGGAATCGCACCCGCATGCGATTTGCCTGCGGTGATTCGCCGGCGATTCCGCAACGCAATAGTGGAAACGGGCCCTTATTGTTTTTGCTCAATGGCATTCATTGAAGTATGCCAGATCTAAAATCTATGAATTATTGACCTTGTTATCTCTTTCCTGCTCTCAGAAGCCATTTTCTGCTAAGAAAGTGTTTTATAGTTGGAATTTCTTATCAGTGAGGGTCACATTGTAGTCACTCCCTGTCAGGACTGAGTTAGCCACTTACATACCTGATATTTAACTCTTTCAGGCAGAGAAAGAAAAGAAAAAAAAAAAAAAAAAAAAAGGAACACAGCATAGTTATTTGTGTGCTAGGCACTGTACATACACATGTCTATCTCATGTAGGTCTCCTTTAAAACAATACCAGGGGAAGGAAATTTTTTTATTTTCTCTTTAAAGGAGAACTGTAGTGAGAGGTATATAGAGGCTGCCATATTTATTTCCTTTTAAACAATACCAGTATCCTGGCAGCTCTGGTGGTCTATTTGGCTGAAGAAGTGTCTGAATCACACTAGAAACAAGCATGCAGCTAATCTGGTCATATCTGTCTAATTTTTTCAGAAACACCTGATCTGCTGCATGCTTGTTCAGGGCCTATGGATGAAAGTATTACAGGCAGAGAATTAGCTGAATATCCAGGCAACTGGTATTGCTTAACAGGAAATAAATATGGAAGCCGCCATATACCTCTCACTTCAGTTCTCCTTTAGAGAATAAATAAAATGCACAGGACAGATGGATATTAGTCTGAGTGCTGTGCGGAAGTGAATAGCGGATTAGTCTTGGCCACTTCCTATTCATATTATGATTAACCCATTCTTTCACAAATGAATATATGACAAAATAAGTGAGGCTTGCAGATGACAGGCGGATGTGACAAAAATGGTCAAATGGTCTAGATACGCCACTGCTGAAACCTAGCTATTGGAGAGCGTACCGTTCACCCAAACATTATCAGAATTTCCTTATGAGGTTTTCTCCTGGGCCCCCTAAAGTGGACTTTGGAGCCCAGTCCCCTCTCTTCCTCATGGAGCTAATGCAATGCTATTCATAGCATTGCTCCTCATACTGTGAATTATACATGCCACAAGGCCTGCAGTATTCCAGCAGTCCATGTTCACCTTGTATGGAAGGCAAGTCTTCAAGTGAATACCGTGCAGATATACAGGCAATAGCGTGAATGAGCAGGATTTACTGTATGACAAGTTACACACGACACCCTGAAAGTGTGCTGGCATTTATGGAGAACAGGCCAGTTACTGTACTTCGCACATTAACAACGGTAAAATTCCATGGTGAGCTTCTGCCAGAAGTGAGATCATAAAGGCACCTGTACAGCACAGCAGTGGCTTCTGTGGGATCCTGGCATGACCCTGTTATGAGTTGCACAAAGAACTGGGTGCCACTTCGTTTTCAAGCCTTTAACAGCTCCTCTTTGTTACAGCACAACAGGAGCGCCAGCAGAATGTGGCCTAAAGCCTTCAAGGTCTGCTGCCAGCTAGTTACACTGTCTTCAAGCCTGAAGGCAGATTACACTCCATTCACAGAATTTTCTGAGGTTGACGTTAACATGGTGACTGGGTCCTTTTCCCTTCACCAAACACCAAAATTATGTAAGAATTGGGAGGATATCTTACAAATTTTAGGTTGCCATGAGCATGCAACCCCCAATAAGGCTTGCAGAGGATTTTCCACCCTCATTGGGATCCTGTTGGGATCCTCAGAAGGTCACACTTTTGGTAGTTAGGTCGGTCCCAAGTGAAAACAAAATCTACTCTAAAAACAATTCAACCTCCCAACAGATGTAAGATAAGATAGTGGTGGGTGGAGGCACTCAAAAAACAAACACCAAAAAACAGTTTAACAAGGAGAGGTATGGTTGGCATATCCTGGAGAGCTCAAAACAGCCAGCATGACTTAATGTTCTTTGAATACCCACAAAATCTGTTATCTGACCCCACTGTGCACAAACACAACGGGGGTTGTCCACAGACCTCAGGAATCACTCTGTTAAGGTCCGTACACACGCCGGACTGGAGGCAACGACGGGTCCGTCGTCACCTCCCGCTGGGTGGGCGTTCCAACGACAGTCCGGCGTGTATACGCACTGTCGGCGGACTGATACGCCCGCTTCTGAGCGATCCGCCGGGCGGATCGCTCAGAAACAGCCGTATCAGTCCGCCGACAGTGCGTACACACGCCGGACTGTCGTTGGAACGCCCACCCAGCGGGAGGTGACGACGGACCAGTCGTTGCCTCCAGTCCGGCGTGTGTACGGACCTTTAATCTCGGGGAGTCACAGATCGTAGGAGGTCCATCAAGCCTCCAATCATAATCCAGTCCATACAAAATAAATTCCGGACTCAACCCTTGCACGAATAATCTTCAGAATTTATTGTAATAATGTATGCGGTTATACAGCAGACAAAAAAAAGCACTTTTTTGTCTGCTGTATAACCGCATACATTATTACAATAAATTCTGAAGATTATTCGTGCAAGGGTTGAGTCCAGAATCGATTGTGTACCCACTGTGCACAAAACATTTTTTTGAAAACAACAAGAATCAATAGGATCCACCAAAAATGTGACGATAGCCAGAAAGTAGTCAGATTTGAGCGCCTCGGTCTGACTACTTTCTGACCATCGTCACATTTTTGGTAGTTGCTATCAATGCAGATAATACCCACAAAATGAGTTGCCTGGTCCTACTGTGTGTAGCAAATATTAAGTCATATCAGCTTGTTTTATTTTAGATCTTCAGGAGAGGTAAGCCAACCATAACCCTTCTTAAGCGGTTTTTAATTGCTTATTTTGACCCCACCCCTCCCCCCCCCAAAATATCTTTTCACTCCACTGATCACGAGCTAGGTTAGGTACAATCCAACATCTGGCCAGCTTCTCCAGTTTGGTTGCCTCCACTTGTGTCCCTCATAATTTGCATATTTAGTAGTAGTGCATTGTGGGTAACCACAAATATTCACTTATAACTGAATTATTGCAAATTTCCTTCTGTTTTAAGAAGGCAATTACACCAAGCTTTGCTTTTTTAGTAGGAGGGCTTTTTGGTTCCTTTTATCCCCCTATACATTCCTAGTAGTTTGGGTCACCCTGAGCTGCTTGGTTACTCTCTCATCCATACAAGGGAGACGATAAACAAAATGGCAAAAATCACAGCCAGAGCAAGTCCATGGGTGAGAATGTCCAGGTTTCGGTTGCTCAGAAATATCAGGTATATGTAAGCAAAATATTCTGTATCATTTCTACTACTGTTGGGGCAATCCCACTACAAAAAGTGTCAGTATACAATCAAATAGCCACTATTAATATATTTGTATTTATATAGCACCATCATTGTTTGTAGCGCTGTACAGAGTACAAGACAGACAACAGGTATTGGTATTAAAGGGCTAGGGCAGTGGTTCTTAAACTTTTTTGGGTAAAGGCGCCCTTGATGGCTTTGAAATTTTTTCAAGGCACCCCTCGGCTACCCAAATACCAAAATACCGTTACGACCCTTAATAAGTAGCACCCACTCCAAATAGCTAGTGATGCCTATTAGGCAGCATCCGCCTCTAAGTAGTCAGTGCCCCCCTCCCCCATTATGCAGCCCCCTGAAAGCACAAAAGGATAAAGAGCCAACCTTATAGACCACAAAGACATTTCCCCACCTGGGGACTGCAGGGATTAAAGGTTAACTGGCAGGTAATGCAGCTGGTTGCATTACCTGATGGCATTGTACAAAGGATGGGGATGCATGCCGAGGCACCCCTGGGAGGTGCTCAAGGCGCACCAGGGTGCCGCGGCACCCAGTTTGAGAACCCCTGGGCTAGGGTAATGCTAGTTACACACTGAGATTTTCTGGCCAATTTACTGTCAGATCGATTATTTTCAACATGTCCGATCTGCATTCCGATCAATTTCCGAGCATTTTCAGATCGATCTCCGTTCACTTCAACAGGAAATCGACCGGAAATCGATCAGAAAGCAGATCGGACATGTTGGAAATTATCGATCTGACAGTAATTTGGCCAGAAAATCTCAGTGTGTACCCAGCATAATGGGCAGTCAGCCTCAACCTCTGGATAATGACAAATCATAAGCTTGTCTGAATAGGTGTTGTCACAGGAGCCCTAGTGGCTGACCGCACTTAGCCTTCTAAACGGTGCCAGCGCACGGATCGTGTGAACTCTGGTCGCAGTCAATGCGCAGGAAACGTTAAGAATTAGCCGCAGACAACTCAGAAGGGAGCCTGTGAGACACGGGTAATTACAACGTCACCCACTGGTTCAGAGTAAACTGCCACCACCGCGGTTACCATGGGACCGTGGAGCCCACTAACTGACTGACTAGTCCTGTGAATAAAACGGTTAAACACACGGTATTCTGTCTAGCCAACAACAAACAAACAGTAGCGTATCTTCAGAGACCCGGGATCAGTTCTGTGTGTGCTGATAAGCAGGGTAGCGGACAGTGAATGACTTGGAGAAAGTCGTTTATTCACGCAATATAAATAATTAATATATACAGACAATTATTAAAATCACAATTATTAAGACAGTAATAGCCAGTATAAAAAATAAAAGAAGGGAGAAAAATACTTAGTTCCTGGAAAGATGTCCTTTTTGTAGGAAAAACAGAGTTCTGGGTTTCAATTTGAGTTCAGAGTTCAGACCAGGTGGATGCCAGCATATCCTCAAGCTGGCATCTGATGAGTTCAAGATGTTTCAGTGTGGAGGACACTGAGTTTGGGTCCTCTGCCATTCTTATGCCCCTGCTTCAGTAGGAGGGAGTGAGGGCGGGGAGCCATACACCCCCTTAGAAGATGAGATGAGCCCTCCCCTTGTCCTGGGGACTAGAAATCATATCTACCCATATATGGGCTCTATCTCACAGAACCGTACAGGTCAGGGCAGATTTATTAACATTTTCAGGTCTGTCTCGATTTACCCAGCGCCCTGATACCAGACATGAGGGGTGGGACCCCTGTGGTATCATCAGGGCATTTTCAAACTGCCTAACTCGCAGTCCTTACCTCAGAATGTTCTGAAACTTCCTCAGAACCAGCACCGGGGCTCATGCTACACTTCCCCCACGTTTGGCGAAGCTGCCATCTCAGGAACCCCAGAAATATGACAGATCTGGGAAGTTATGTATTATGCTATGAGACTCAGGTTTATTCAGGATGTGTTCTAGCTGCTAACAGCTGACTTCCCTTTGATCTTTACCAGTGACAGCTTGAAGCCAGGGACTCTCTGGGCCCAGGCTCATTAGCATATCAAAAGAGCCATCCAGCCTTTAGGATGGTGCTCTCTCTGCTAAGAAAAGGACTTCAGCTCCCCCTACACACTCAACCCAGATTGTATCGATTTGAAGTGCAATCGATGCAGGGAATCGAGTGCAATCGCTTTTTCTTCACGGGCGGTTACAGGACGCGCCTGCGGCCCCGCAACCGTCCGTGACAGGTGTGTTTTAAGGCAGTTTTAAGGTTTCCAGGGTCAGAGCATGACAAACAAAACTGAGGGACAGACTTCCAAAGGAGATGCGACACTCGTGAGAAGTCCCAAAGTGAAAAGTAGTGACTAAGGCATCTGTAATGATGCAGGCTTCCTTTTGAAGACCACAGAGATTCACCTGTAAACCATAGTTTGAAATCATTACTAGAACCCATATACATTCAATTAAATGGAGGAATTGTAGGCAGTGGTGTGTGGGGTGTAAGTACAATGAAGGAGGTAGTCCGACCCTTTGACCCTTTGTAACAGTGACAAGTAATAATATTACGCCGACAATCAGGCTGTGGAGGGGGATACTTCCTCAAACGGAACTCTCTATAACGATATTGCTGTTAATATGATTGACTCTGCAGATATTGATACTGAGGCTAAATTAGATTCTGTTAAAGCTAATGTTGGTAATGTATCTGAGATGGAAGTTTCCCACAACTATAACTTTGATCCTTTGGCTAATGAGAATGTTTTCGGAGATCTAATGGCAGATTCTGAACGCAAGAGTAAGTTCGTGTCGGTTTTCTCTGGTGATCAGCATACCAGCAGTTTGCAGCCGGAACTTACTCTGCATTCCATCTTTAATACTCTTGAATGTCTATTGGACAAAGAGGTGCGTTTGTGGTGGGATGTCACCAGCCTCAAACACTATGTCAGCAAGGGAATTGTGCCACGTGGCCTTCGGATTAAAAAAGTTCCTACTACTATTTTTTCTGACAAATTTGTCATTGAGTGGAACCAGATTCTTTCAGATTGCTCTCTGAATCTAATGAAACTTATTGTTGTCTACGAAGAGCAAAAACTTGTAGACCTCAAAATACAAATCGATAAAACCACTCGGGATTTCGTGAGGCACAGTTCCCTTGCTGCATATGATGATCTCAATGCTAAATTGAAACATAATATAGGCAAATTGGAAACGATTATTATGGAAACCAAAAGAGTGAAGTTTTTGAGAGACACTAATGATTACAAAAAGAATGTTGTCTATGAATGGGGAAGGTGGTAATCTTTCCACAGGTCACCCAAATCTATCCTCAAAAAGTTCACTCCTAGAAAAAACGTCAGCTTTGGCCCCCAGGACACCTCGGGGTCTCAGTCTGACACTTCGGAATTTTCTGACTCCTCACGTAGTACTCTACAAACTATTTTTCCGTCTTCCACTGATGTGTTGGGGGAAACTCGGGTATTACAGACTTCCGGGATACCGGTACAGTCCCTGTCCTATTATCAGACCTCTCAAAAGAAATCGAGACAAAAAAGGAGACGCCAAAAACTAAGAAAACCAGGAGAGCAGGTAGAAAACACAGGAAATCCTCAACCCAGATAGCTCCTGACATTCAAAATGTGGTTAATCTCTCCAGTAAGGAGCTTACTTCCGATCAGATTGCACTCCTGTCGAGGGGGCTCTCCTTTGCACCCTCCAATCACTTCAATTTGTTTAGGACTATTTTGGACCTAAACAAATTTGTCAGAAATCTTGTGGTCAAGAAACATTTTTCAGGTGACACTGAGGTTTCTGACAAACAGGAACCTTTACCTGCCAAGAAAATCAAGGATGTTCCTCCTTTTGCAGACATCAAAACTCTTATGACATTACAGTCATTGGATGTAACTGGGCCACCCGGCATTGAGTTACGGGATGTGGTCCCTGTACGGGTTTCTAACCCCTCTTTCTATCCTGTCAATGCTAGATCCCCTGTCATTGATACATTTCAGGATTTGGTAGAGAGGGAGCTGACCAACCTGGCTAGGGTCCCTAGGGCCCCTTCTGACCTCACCCTCTCTGAGCGCCAGGCTCTTAACGAACTACATGGTGATTCTAGTATTGTCATACGCTCAGCTGATAAGGGTGGGGCGGTCGTGGTCCTGGATGCCACTGATTACGAAAATGAGGCCCTGAGACAGCTGGGGGATGGGGGTGTGTATCTACCCTTGACTCGCAACCCCACACAGGAGTTCCTTGGTGATCTTCGGGCGTTGTTGGAACGTGGGGTGAATATGGGGGTGCTTACCATGCGACTCTCTGAGTTTCTATGTCCATTGCACCCTGTTCTCCCTGTGTTCCACCACCTCCCGAAGATCCATAAACCGGGCGTTCCCCCGAGGGGCCGACCAATTGTTGCTGGTATTGGCTCCTTGGGTGAGCGCCTGGGCGAGTGGGTGGATGCACACCTCCACCCCCTAGTGGCAAGACTTCCGGGTTACCTTCAGGATACCAGACATGTTCTTTCTAGTCTTGACAGGTTCAGGTGGAATTGTAATTTCAGGTGGGTGACCTTAGATGTCACTTCATTATATTCCTCCATTCCCCATGCACTAGCCTTAAAAGCACTAGATTTTCATTTAACTACATATTCTACCTTTGATCTTTCACTCCAGTCCTTTTTGCTCCTAGCAGTTGAGTACCTCCTCACGCACAACTTCTTCGTCTTTGATTCCCAGTTTTATCTCCAGAGATGCGGGGCTTCCATGGGGGCCAAATTTTCCCCCTCCCTGGCCAATTTATATATGGGCTGGTGGGAGGAGCTCCGCATCTTTGGGGATGACAATCCGTTTGCCTCCCATATACAATGGTATGGCAGATACATAGACGATTTGTTGTTGGTGTGGGAGGGTCCTCCTGATAATTTGGAACCTTTTTTGAATTATCTCAATGATAATCAATTAAATTTGATTTTCACCATGAAGACACATGCAACGTCGATAGATTATCTAGATCTCACTTTGACGGGAGATTATGTATCACACATGGTTTCTACGTGCACTTTCCGGAAACCCACATCGGGTAATTCTATCCTTCTAGCTAACTCTTGTCACCCCTTGCATACAATCAATGCCATACCGACAGGTGAATTTGTTAGAGCAATTCGTAATTGCTCCACTTTGGAGGGTGCGAATAAGGAGTGCGGTCTGATTGAGGGTAGGCTAAGACAGAGGGGATATACAGATAAACATTTAAAGATCAGTCGGAATAAAGTGGCCAAAAAATCTAGAGCTGAACTTTTGGACAATAGTAAGGTCAGACAAAAACAAACAGGGAAGGGTCCTGTCACGTTTGTGACGGAATATAGTTTAGAATATAAGAATATTGTTGATACCATCAAAAAATATCTCCCGGTTTTACATTCAGACCTGAAACTTAAAGAAGTTCTTGATGCAGGGTGCCGTTTTTCATCTCGCAAAGCACGCACTCTAGGGTCCCTTTTGTCCCCCAGCCTTTTCAGGTCCCCGGCTTCCATACGCACTCCGACTTGGCTAAGTACAGTGGGATCCTACCCCTGCGGTTTCACTACATGTCATTATTGTAAGTGTCACCACAGGGGTACTTCTATCTTTTCACATACCACCAACAAGTCTTTTCCCATTTTGCAATACATTAACTGCGACACTAAACACACAATTTATGTCATCACGTGTACCAGCTGTCACATTCAGTATGTGGGGTGCACCACCCGCAATCTTCGAGCGAGGATAGGTGAACACTACTGTGGGACGAGCTGGAACACGTTCAAAAAATCAGCTGTTTCCAAACATTTTGAGAACTGTCACAGTGGTAATATGACTTCCTTCAAATTCCAGGGCGTGGAAAGAGTAGTCACCCCATTTAGGGGAGGTGACCATAAGAAGCTTCTCCTTAAACGAGAAGCCTTCTGGATCCACCGCATGGGTACCCGTTTTCCAGATGGCCTAAACACCCGTTGGGACATTAGCTTAACCTCCCTGGCGTTCTATTAAAATCGCCAGGGAGGCTGCGGGAGGGTTTTTTTTAAATTAAAAAAAAACTATTTCATGCAGCCAACTGAAAGTTGGCTGCATGAAAGCCCACTAGAGGGCGCTCCGGAAGCGTACTTTCGATCGCCTCCGGCAATCGAAAGTAACAAGATAGGCCGCAATGAGCGGCCTATCTGGTTTCGCTTTCCTCGTCGCCATGGCGACGAGCGGAGTGACGTCATGGACGTCAGTCGACGTCCTGACGTCAGAGCCGCCCGATCCAGCCCCTAGCGCCGGCCGGAACTGTTTGTTCCGGCTGCACTGGGCTCGGGCGGCTGGGGGGACCCTCTTTCACCGCTGCACGCGGCAGATCGCCGCGGAGCGGCGGCGATCGGGCAGCACACGCGGCTGGCAAAGTGCCGGCTGCGTGTGCTGCTTTTTTCAGAATCCAAATCGGCCCAGCAGGGCCTGAGCGGCGACCTCCGGCGGCATACCCCGAGCTCAGCTCGGGATTACCGCCAAGGAGGTTAATATATGACAGTTAAGAAACAGTAAAAATTTTTCTTTCATTCGCCAGTTTTTATATTCACTTGTACTACTTGTATTAAATTTTATATTTAGATGTTTTTTACAAACCTTGCTACATTTTTGTACTTTTGTAATGATGCACTATTTCTATTTAACCATCCAGTTGTCTTTCATTACAAGTTGTGTGATGTTCTCTTTAAGGGGTTGTGGCTTTTCTCAGGACGATTGGGTGTGGGGTTTTCCCCTCCCTTTCCCTTCTGCTATAAAGTCCCCACCTCTTTCAGAATCTGTATGACTATGATTAAGGGCAGATTTTGAGCCCGATACGCGTCAGTCATTTCCTGCTCCCATGTGTGTCATTTTTTGTGGCGTTTCTCAATAAAGAATACCAGCTCTTACTACTTCGCTGTGACTGCGGATCCTCCTTTGTTGATTCTACTTCTGGCGTGGCCTGCCTGATCCTGCACCGGTGGAGTGGTTTTGTCTTGGGGGTTCCAGAGCGTTTGGCTTTTCTACTTCAATATTACGCCGACACTCGTGCAAGAGGGAGGAGCTATGGCGCACAAGCTGGTGCTGGTCCCACCACTAATGCCAGGCCCCGCCCCCTGCCTTTGACGTGAGTAGACAGCCTCTGACTACCTTCCCGATCACCCATGCGCAGACAAGCAGTCTTTGCACCAGAGCCAGGCAGAGGCTAGATAGGCTCCAGCCTCTGGCCGCACAGCTGCAAAGGCCCTGGGAGGGGGGCACAACCTCCATCCTCCCATGCTCTTCTTGGGTCCCCCTCCTGCAGTGTGCAGCCACATGTGCACTCCGCAGCCAGCTCCCCTCCCCCTGAGTGCTCACTTCACCTGCATGTGCTCCCACCAGTGCTTGAGGTGTGGGCTACAGACAGCACTCACCTCCTCCAGGTTCCATGAGCTGGAGGTCCCATCTTCTCTGTCGTGTGGCTTCACTGTAGTTTTTGCTCCTCAGATCAGGCCCAAACTGAGAAGCAGGAAATACAGAGCCGCAACACTACAGAGAAGACAGGCGGGACTTGCACCGCCTGGAACCTGAGGTGGGGAGTGATGCCTGTAATCCTCAACCGCTGTGCTCAGTAATGCTGAAAGGTAATAAGGTGGGAGGGGGTGATTAGGGGCTACATCTGGCTGCTATACTTCTGGCCATTACGATACATTGAGGAGTGGGGCACACCTGGCCGCTATACTGTAGAGGGAGCCAATACTGGGGCAAGCACAGTTCAGGGGAAAGAGGAGGGGCATCTTGGACCCTTGTCCCGACTGTCACAGTCACTTACCTGTGCAGACATGGCGGCTGGAGCATATGGATGTCCGCGGGCATCCCTTCCGGGGGGGATGGGGGCTTGGCAGTGTGTCTGCACGTTGCAAGATGGCATAGGCCTTGGCGTCAGAAGGCATGCACGCTGGGGAAGGGTGTGCATGTACATGCTGTTGTGTAAGTAAATGCACATGCGGGCACAAGTCATTACGCATTGATGCGTTACGCACCCAAACTGCCTACATTAGTCTGCAGAGAACAACGCTCAGTGCTGCTGTATTGCAGCTTGTTAGTTTGTTCTCCTGTGACGTGACCGGTTTCTGCCGTGTGAACCTTGCCTGTAGGATTGCCCAATTTGTTGCCAACCTGTTCCTGTTACGACTACCCGCTCCGTTGCCGACCTTTGCCTGTACAACTTCCCAGTTTCCTGCCGACTTCTACCTTGGACTACCTGCTTGGTTACCGACCCTTGCTAGTAAGAGAACCCGTTCTGTTGCCAACCTTAGGATCTGCACCAAGATTTTGCTTTTACTGGATCACATGAAACCTATCCCTCCAACGGTTGCCGAGTTATTGCACCACCGAACTCAGCCAGCGGAAGTGCTGCAATGTCATACTGGTCACGCGCCAGGTCGTCACACCGACTGGGTTGTTAGCACTTCTGTCCCTTGCTTCCCAGTGACCCTGTTTGCACTTCAGGGTTCCTGGGTGGTGAGTTGCAAGAGTAGCTGCTCTCCACACTTCAGTCTCCGAAGCACCAAGTACAGGGTTTGTTTTGCAACACCGACCTTGTTGGGCACTACCTTCTGCTCTGCAGTTTAGAAAAATGGAGCATTTTTTAAAAAACTATTTAAAAAAAATTATACAATAGAACGTAAAGTGACCTGACCAAGTAGTTTACTACACCAGGATTTGTCATACTATATTCATACACAGACATGGTCGGAACGTGGGGACTGAGTTTAATAAAGCCAGAGGTTTACTATATCAGAGCTTACTATAGGAAGGTAACATGACTATACAGTACCAACCATAGACCATAATTAGTGGCAATGATAACCCAAACATGAAGTCCAGAGTTCCAGGAAATTCAGTGCCAACCTCCAAGAAAGATGTACGGTATGAACTGATGGACTGGCTGAGGACTCTGCAGCACAAAATGTATTGTGCATTTAAATGTCCCACCTGTACTCAGATTGTAAACAAGATAACGCTACACAATGGCTGCGGTGTAACCTAGATCTCATCACGGCTATCAAAGGCCCAGGCACTAGTGTATACACAATGGCTGCGGTGTAACCTAGATGTCATTACAGCCTCCAAGGGCCCCAGACTAACGTATTACACAACGGCTGGGTCTCATCACGTACTCCAAGAGCCCCTGGTATTAGCATATACACAATGGCTGCGATTTAACCTAGATCTTATCACAGCTACCAAGGGCCCCTGGCACTAGCGTATAAACCGCTCCGGATTAACCTAGATCAGCTGAGGCCAAGTGATCGTGCCTCACACTTTAGAGTTGTTATCACTTGCATTCCTCCAAGTGAATCAACATCCTATCTTTAAGTTAAGGATTCAGTCATTAATTTAAGGATTCAATTGTTAAAATAAGGATTCTGTCCTTAAGTTAAAGCGGTTTAAAACCCTGACATAATATTCAATAAAAACATGTTTTCCTACTTTTTATATGCCATACGGTTATCAGATTTGCATTTGTGTATAAGTATTATTCATTTAGAAATTGTAGGTTCTCAAAAGTACAGTTTTTTGCTTTGTGAGCTGACTTTGCATTTTATTAATAACTGGTTTTAGTCATGTGTTGAAGGCAGAAATGCCTTCAGTGTCTGTCTCCAGCAGCTTCTCCGTAGTCAGAGAATGTGTCACATTCCTCACTTGATACATTTAAGTAAACACAAGATAACATTATCTAAAAGTTCTGGATGCATCCACATTTTACTGCACTGAACTTTCAAGCTCTGTGTGTAACCCTTCCAATGCTGGTCTAGTAAAAAAAAAAAAAAAAAAAAAAAAAGCTGTAAATAATGTTTTAGAGCAAAGATGAAATGCTGGGTTATATTTCACTTCAAGGAACGATTCCTAAAATTAAGATTTGCATGAGGTAAATTGCTTAATGAATACTAAATTTGTTGCCATGGCGATAACAGTAAAAACCGATCGGAATAGTTAAGTCAGGAGGTAAGCTTACTGAATTGCGACCAATATCCAACATTGGCATTTTCTCCTATAGTACCAATGTCTGATACGGTCATAGGACTGTGTCCGATGGAAAAACGTATTTTATTGGTAACAGCGCCATCTAGATACAAACACGCCATCTTTTGCTGATTAAAATGTCGGACTATATTTAACACTGTCTGCCGGTGCCATCCACCACTGCACTCGCCATCACCCCTGCCGCTCTGCCATATCGCCAATTGTGGTGGAACCGCTGCCGGCACAGAGTCATCCTACGAGGATTAAAGATTGATGCTCTGTAGCATAGCCGAGTAAAAACATTACAAAGACACTTGTGCAAGGGGGAGGAGCTATGGCGCACAAGCTGGTGCTGGCCACGACACTGATGCCAAGCTCCGCCTCCTGCCACTGATGCGAGTACACAGCCTCTGACTACCTGTGTCCTGATCACCCACGTGCAGACAGTGTTTGTCAAACTGAGCAGCAGAAAGTACAGAAAAATACTACAGAGAACACAGATGAGACCTCCGGCACCTGTAACAGAGGAGGCGAGTGCTGCCTGTGGTCCTCAACCACTGTGCTCAGTAACCCTGAATGATGGGGGGGTGGGGGGGGGGGACATCTGGCTGCTATACTCTGTGGTGAGATTAGGGGGCATATATGGCTATTCTATTGAGGCACATCTGGCCATTATGCTGTGGCGGGAGCATGTTTGCTACCTATACTGCGGCAGGCACAGTTCAGGGGGGAGGGGGAACAATTTGGATTTTCCGCCTCTAGTGCAGGAGAACTTTGTCCTGACCCTGCTCAGCACTAGGGATGATCAATCATAAGCAAATGTATACATTTTTTATTCAAACATATGCAGCTTGAAAATGGACCAATCAAGCTCCACCATGGTTTTAACCGATTGGTCCATTTTCAAGCTGTATATATTTGCATACAGATTTACATAAATTTGCATATCATGGATCATCCCTACTCGGCACTACCTTCTGCTCTGCAGTATAGAAAAATTGAGTAATAAAAATAAATAAAAAAAGAGAATACAGTAGAATTCCTGTATAGTGAACTTTAAAGAACATCTGTAATGACAAAAAACCTTCCCTGGGGGGTACTGACCTCGGGTGGGGGAAGCCTCCGGATCCTATTGAGGCTTCTCCCGTCCTCCTTGGTCCCACGGCGGCAAAGAAAATCCTCCGTGGCTCCAGCGCAGGCGCAGTATCCGCTCATCCCACGGAGATAGGCGGAAATAGCCGATCTCTGTCGGGCCGCTCTACTGCGCAGTCGCAAGTCTCCAGTGCCTGCGCAGTAGAGCGGACCCGACGGAGATCGGCTATTTTTGCCTACCTCCGTCAGAAGAGCCGCAACAGCGCCCCCGCTGGAGCCCGAAAAGGTAAATATTGCACAGGCTGTCGGATTTGTCGTCTATGCATTCCGGGGGCTGCAGCAAGACCGCCGTGGGACACAGGAGGACGGTGGAAGCCTCGATAGGGTCCAGAGGCTTCCCCCTACTGAGGAGAGTACCCCCCGGGGATTTTTTTTTTTAGTACAGGTTTTCTGTAAGGCTCATTAAATCAGTATTTGTCATATATTGTATATAAATATGAATATACAGACACGGTCAGGACCTGGGGACTGAGTTTGCTATACCAGGTAGCCCCGGTTAACGAATGAGATAGGGACTGTAGGTTCGCTCTTAACCTGAATCTGTTCTTAAGTCGGAACATTGTGCCATCTCTGTCCCCTGTACCTCCTCTGTGCCCCCCTGTGCCTCCAGTGTCCCCCTCTGTGTCACATCTGCCCTCTGTACCTGCTTATACAAAAGTTTAAAAGCTATTTTTTCTTGTCGTTTGAGAAAAATAGATTTAAACAAAATTAAAAGTCCAATTTGAAAAATATTTTTTTCGACTTGTTCCTATGGAAACAGAATCGGCGGGTTGTTTGCAAGTCGGCGCAAGTCGGGAACTACCTGTATTCATGTTTACTATATCAGAGTTTTCTAGAACGAGATTCTACTGTAACAGATATTTTAGAAGTATTTGTCTTCCCCAACCGCCCCCCAATCACAGAGGGAAATGTATTCCCTCCATTCTATCCAGTTCAGTGGTGCAGGCCACTCAGTGGCTTACAGCCAAGGAAGGTAACATTATGACAATACAGTACCGACTGTAGAACATAATTAGTGGCAATTATAACCCGAACACTAAGTCCCGAGTTCCAGGAAATTCAGCGCCGACATCCAAGAAAAGATGTAATAATTGATGGACTGGCAGAGAGCTCAGCAGCACAAAATGTATTGTGTATTTACAGGATAACTGTGCCATCAAAGTAAAACACAGCTATCTGCCGCTCCCCGCCTGTACTCAGATTGTACATGAGATACTCTGCACAACGGCTGCAGATTCACCTAGATCTCATCACGGCCATTAATGGCCCCAGCACTAGCATAAACGCAGCGGCTGAGGGTTAACCTAGATCTCATCATGGCTTCCAAAAACCCCTGGCACTAGCGTATACACAACTGGGGTCGAACCTAGATTTCATCATGCCCTCCCCCCCCCCCCCCCCTTCCCAAGTGCCATTGGCACTAGTCTATACACATAGCCGGCCTTTGACCTGAGCGACCAGAGCGGTCGCACAGGGCGCCAGCTTCCAAGGGGGCGCCTAATAGCTGGTTACCTATACTGAGGGCACCTACACCTGATTTCCTATACTGAGGGCACCTACACCTGATTTCCTAAACTGGGGGATCCTATAGCTGGCTACCTTTACCGAGGGCACCAACATATTGCTACCTATACTGGAGGCACCTACGCCTGGCTACCTATGGGGGTGATGGAGACCTTCAACTGACTATACTGGGGGCATCTAAGCTTGGCAACCTATATTGAGAGCACCTACACATGAGATCGGTGGGCTTTTTTTTGTGGGAGGGGGGGGCGCACTGCGGCTATAACGTGTGGTGCAAATTGTTGGTGCTGTGCTATTGTAAATGAGGGCGGGGCTAACTGTCCCACTGATTGTTTTTTTTAATATTCCTGAAAGGTTCTAGCCTTCATTGCTCAGTATATTCAGGATAATTCACACTATCCATCCATTCGTGGTTAATAGTATTTTTCCTATTATACATACGTGATGTGTCACAGATCTGAGCATTTGGAGTGATGTGTCACAACGTCAAAAAGGTTGCTAACCACTGTCCTAGGAGATATCTCAGGAGAAAAGGTGAATTGCATATGGGCCTGTGTGTGTGTGAGTGCGTGTGTGTGCGTGCGTGCGTGCGTGCGTGCATGCGTGAAGGGGTGGGGGCACAAAAATCAGGTTTCGCTCAGGGCGATGTGAAACCTAAGGCCGGCCCTGTCTATACACAGCTGCTGTAGTGTTACCTAGATCTCCTCACAGCCTCCAAGGGCCCTGGCGTTAGCGTACACACACAACGGCTCCGGTTTAACCTAGATCTCCTCATGGCCAACAAGTGCCCATGGCACTAGTGTATACACAATGGCTGCCATTTAACCTAGCTCTCCAAGGAGGAAATCAACTTGCAAGTGAGGCGACCGGGGGACAATACACCCCGGAGGCGTGAATTGGTCATTGTAGACCAGAGGATCTGGTGAGTTGTACCCTGAAGGAGGGGTTATTCTGTGGTGTACATAGAAGCATTGTATCAAGATATTAACTGGAGAGTCAGAGAGCACAGACTTTGCTTATACACTGATTGAAAACCAGCATAACCCTGGATTGTGTTTACTGAACTTGGACTTTTGCATATAGGAACTGTTATATTGTCTAAAGGGGTATGAGAGATTCCTGGTTGTAGTGACCAAGGACTTGACGCAATCACTGCTCAGGCATCTGTCTTTTTTTTGACAATATTGATAGCGAGCGCTTTGCTTTTATTTTCTATTTGTTAACCTAGATCTCATCATGGCCACCAAGAACCCCTGGCACTGGCGTGTACACAATTGCTGCGGTATAACCTAGATCTCATCATGGCCACCAAGAGCCCCTGGCACTAGCGTGTACACAATTGCTGCGGTATAACCTAGATCTCATCATGGCCACCAAGAGCCCCTGGCACTGGCGTGTACACAATTGCTGCGGCATAACCTAGATCTCATCATGGCCACCAAGAGCCCCTGGCACTGGCGTGTACACAATGGCTGCGGTATAACCTAGATCTCATCATGGCCACCAAGAACCCCTGGCACTGGCGTGTACACAATGGCTGCGGTATAACCTAGATCTCATCATGGCCACCAAGAGCCCCTGGCACTAGCGTGTACACAATTGCTGCGGTATAACCTAGATCTCATCATGGCCACCAAGAACCCCTGGCACTGGCGTGTACACAATTGCTGCGGTATAACCTAGATCTCATCATGGCCACCAAGAACCCCTGGCACTGGCGTGTACACAATGGCTGCGGTATAACCTAGATCTCATCATGGCCACCAAGAGCCCCTGGCACTAGCGTGTACACAATTGCTGCGGTATAACCTAGATCTCATCATGGCCACCAAGAACCCCTGGCACTGGCGTGTACACAATTGCTGCAGTATAACCTAGATCTCATCATGGCCACCAAGAGCCCCTGGCACTAGCGTGTACACAATTGCTGCGGTATAACCTAGATCTCATCATGGCCACCAAGAACCCCTGGCACTAGCGTGTACACAATGGCTGCGGTATAACCTAGATCTCATCATGGCCACCAAGAGCCCCTGGCACTAGCGTGTACACAATTGCTGCGGTATAACCTAGATCTCATCATGGCCACCAAGAACCCCTGGCACTAGCGTGTACACAATGGCTGCGGTATAACCTAGATCTCATCATGGCCACCAAGAGCCCCTGGCACTGGCGTGTACACAATTGCTGCGGTATAACCTAGATCTCATCATGGCCACCAAGAGCCCCTGGCACTGGCGTGTACACAATGGCTGCGGTATAACCTAGATCTCATCATGGCCACCAAGAACCCCTGGCACTAGCATGTACACAATTGCTGCGGTATAACCTAGATCTCATCATGGCCACCAAGAGCCCCTGGCACTGGCGTGTACACAATGGCTGCGGTATAACCTAGATCTCATCATGGCCACCAAGAACCCCTGGCACTGGCGTGTACACAATAACTGGAGTTAAACCTAGATCATGTGGTCAGAAGGATGCTGCAAAAAAAAATATTTTAAAGAGGAACTGTAGTGAACAATCCAATAATTAAACTAGCTTATTTTTCATTTAGTCAGTGTTTGACCATTGTAAAATCTTTCCTCTCCCAGATTTACTTCATAAAAATTTATCACATCTTTAGTCCTGTCAGAAGCAGCTCTGCGGAAAGTTTGTTTACAAGAATCCCAAAGCCAGTGAAAATAAAGCCGATAGGAGGAGGATTGTCTAGGAGGAAAATTCCACATAGCTAAACAGCCTAGGCTAAGCATCACTGGGAGGGCGGAGCTACATACCAATATATCGCTATAGGAAGAAGAATTTCAGATGCTGAAAACAGGAAATGACCATAAAATTGGGTAGCCTGAATATTTTATTGCATTCTACTACAAGTCACAACAATTCCTCTTTAAAGAGTTAGCCATGCTATCTCAGAAAAAAAAAAATATATTAGTAGATAAATACTTGCTCTACTTGCACAACATAGCACAGTCCACATTTTGATTTCAGTGAATTTTATAGAGTAAATAAAGAGAATTCCGTTTGTCAGTTTCCATTTTACAATCCCTGTGTCTGAAGCCCATCCTGATGTCATTTCCTCCCTTACCGTTTCCTCTCCTCTGCCTGATTGTGTATGCATTGCCCGCCCTCCTCCCTGTCTTCAGACACTCCTGTGCAGCTGAGTGCACACAAATCGTAGTGTAACTTCGCAGACCTGGTTTATTTGTGTGGATCGGATTTCAGCTGAGTCACTTTCTCAGCACAAGAAACATTGGCCAGAGAGGGACAGAGGTGTGGGTGGGGAAACCAGGAGTGAAATCACTTCAGCCAATCAGGCTGCATTAGTATCGTCTGCGGATAAAAGGGGAGGGAAGTAAAGGAGAGAAAGCGAACCCCCCTCCCCCCCAAAAAAAAACCAAACAAACAAACAACCAGCATGCACTGCAACTTTATTGCAGCAGATGTACCAAGTAAGAGCCAGGGGACCTGGTAAATGATATTCTATGGAGAAGAAAATTGATATTTTTAACTTTTGGATTGCCTGGTTAGCATCCCTATTATTGGTTTACCATATTAAAATAGGAGAATTGATTTTTGATTTTATGCCCGATAGTTACACTTTAACAGACTGTTGGCTCTGGTCAAAATAGGTCACTAAAACAACAAGTGTCCACAGAACTCTTAGGGCTCATTCACACTGTGTGCTGCGCTGTCAGTTTTGACGCAACGCACATAGTGTACGATCCACATGGCAACATGAAAGTCCATAGACTTCCATGTTGCCATTCACACTACAGGGGTGCGTTCCCATGTGTTATGATGTAACGCTTCTGGGGACGTAAAATCGCACGACGCACACGTTTCCTGACGGGTACGGCTGCCGGCGTCTGCGCTCCAGCGCTCCGCGACGTGAATTCCGTGCATTGGAAACGCAAGCACAAAATAGTGTTCGTGCTTGCGTTGTGTAGTGTGAATGAGCCCGAACCAAGAAGGTTCATCTTTCAGTTCCTGCAGCACTTTGCATCTCAGAGGGAAGGGGGCCCTCTAGTGATAAAAAAAAAGAGGGTCAAACAAATAAATTGTAAAGCACAAGCAAGAAGAAAGTCAGAGAAGAAGGTTTGATCACTGCAGGGACTTTGAACACACAAAAGAGGAAGAAGAATAGAAGAGGACGAGACTCAGGGAGAGGCTGTAGACACACGTTTGCTGTAGATGGACTGATAGAAGTGTAAAATACAGACAAGCTCTAATATTCTAAGGCTATGATCACACGGCCATCAAATTAAAACAGAACAGAAGTGTGGCCAGCGCTTCCCTTGGTATATAATTGATTGACTATTTTATTATTGCACGTTTGTACTGTTTCCAGCAGCTTGTCAGACGCTACTGGAAAGTTACACGGCTATACTTAGCTTTTGGCAAGTGTGAATAGTAAAAAGCCATGTAGGTGTATAGGGATATTTTTCTTCAAGCATTTCACAGGCACGCCCATGTTATTTGCCTACTACTACAACTGAAGTGAGAGGGATATGGAGGCTACCACATTAATTTCCTATTAAATAATACCAATTGCCTGGCTGTCCTGCTGATCCTCTGCCTCTAAGGGCTGGAACCCACAAGAGCGTTTGAGCATTTTGGCAGCACTGTGATACGCTAGAGTTTTGCCAAAACGTTCAGCTGATGTTAATGGATGGGGCAAATTCCACAGGAGCATTTGCGTTTCCCAGAAACGCAAACGCAGGACCTGCAGCATTTTGGGAGCGTTAGCGCTTCAATGTAAAGTATTGAAACGCTAGCAGAAACGCTCAGCAAAACCTAAACTGAGCGGTTTTGCTAGCGTTTTGCGGTTCAGCACACTAACAAAATTAAAAATAATTCACAGGACCAATCAGGACAAAAACGCCCAACGCAAAACGCAACAACCGCTGAGCAAAAAAATACACTGTTGCAAAACGCGACCGAAAACGCGCATGAATCCGCTTGCAAACCGCTCAGACAAAACGCTAGCGGTTGCGTTTTGCGGATTTCAGTGGGTTCCAGGCCTAATGCTTTTAGCCATAGACGCTGAACAAGCATGCAGCAGATCAGATGTTTGACTTAAAGTGGATCCGAGGTGAACTTTTACTCATTGCATAATTGTGTTCCTTTCCTATTGTTTTTAGTGCATTCCTCAAGCCAAATACTTTGTTTTAATACTCTAATTCCCTATTAACTAAATAAACCACGCCCACAGGTTTTCAGAGAGCCTTGGCAGTAGCAAGGGCTCATGGGAGCTCAGTCTGGGCAGGAGGAGGAGGTGTTACTTGCCATTGATTTCAGAGGCAGACGGGAGGAGGGAGGCAGAGGGGAAGAGGGGGGGGGGGGGGATTAGGTTTTTTTCACAGGCTTAGTGATCAAGATACAGATAAGCCTGCCTCTGTGTAATGTTAAAGAGAACCCGAGGTGGGAATTACTTTTACTATTGGGGCACAGAGGCTGGTTGTGCGCACTAAGACCAGCCTCTGTTGCCCCATCGTGTGCCTCCATGTCCCCCCTGCTCGCCGCTATACCCCCCGCATTGCTGGCTGTGTCGCCAGCTCAATGTTTACCTTGCGCTGTCAGTCAGCGCCGCTCCCCCGCCTCCTCCGCATCGGCGCCACCCGCCGCGTCACTTCCCTCCTATCAGCGGGAGGGAAGGGACACGGGCGGGTGCGCCGATGCGGAGGAGGCAGGGGAGCAGCGCTGACTGACAGCGCAAGGTAAACATTGAGCTGGCGACACGCTGCGTGTCGCCAGCAATGCGGGGGGTATAGCGGCGAGCAGGGGGGACATGGAGGCACACGATGGGGCAACAGAGGCTGGTCTTAGTGCGCACAACCAGCCTCTGTGCCCCAATAGTAAAAGTAATTCCCACCTCGGGTTCTCTTTAAACATGGCTGCTGTCGTATCACAGGAAGAAATCATCATTTTCTTTTAAAGCTGTTTGCAGCTAGATTTGCTGTGTAAACTATCTAAACTTTAGAGAAGATATATAGACAAGTCACTGGTTATACAGTAGTTCGTTTTTCATCTCGGATCCGCTTAACCCTTACCTGAGAGGGATATGAATGTTACAATACCAGTTGCCTGGCAGTCTTGCTGATCTTTGTCTGATCTTTGTCTGATCTTTGTCTGCAGTAGTGGCTGAATCACACACCTGAAACAGGCATGCAGCTAATCAAGCATGCAGATCAGGTGCTCTGACTGAAGTCAGACTGGTTTAGGGGCTGTGGCTAAAAGTATTAGAGACACAGGACCAGCAGGAGACTTCGGCAACTGGTATTCTTAAAGCACAAATCCATAACCTCAGTTTAGGTTCCCTTTAACCACCCTGGCGTTCTGATTAAATCACCAGGGTGGCTGCGGGAGGGTTTTTAAATAAAAAAAAAAAAAAAACTATTTCATGCAGCCAACTGAAAGTTTGCTGCATGAAAGCCCACTAGAGGGCGCTCCGGAGGCGTTCTTCCGATCGCCTCCGGCGCCCAGAATAAACAAGGAAGGCCGCAATGAGCGGCCTTCCTTGTTTTGCTTACATCGTCGCCATAGCGACGAGCGGAGTGACGTCATGGACGTCAGCCGACGTCCTGACGTCTGCCGCCTCCAATCCAGCCCTTAGCGCTGGCCGGAACTTTTTGTTCCGGCTACGCTGGGCTCAGGCGGCTGGGGGGACCCTCTTTCGCCGCTGCTCGCGGCGGATCGCCGCAGAGCGGCGGCGATCGGGCAGCACACGCGGCTGGCAAAGTGCCGGCTGCGTGTGCTGCTCTTTATTTCATGAAAATCGGCCCAGCAGGGCCTGAGCGGCAGCCTCCGGCGGTGATGGACGAGCTGAGCTCGTCCATACCGCCCAGCTGGTTAAAGAGACTCTGAAGCCTCATAAAATGTCACTATTTAACAATTCCCTTCTACACTATCGCCCCAGCTCAAACGTCGCATCCCTGTGGCAGATCGCTGTATCTAAAACCCACAAATACCGGGGCAAAAATCCACGACTTTCAAAGTCGTGGATTTTGCTGCCCGGGGAGGCAGAGCTTACCGCTGTAGCTCTGCCTCCATTGTCAATACCTGCTGATCGCCACCTCTTCCCCGCCCCTCTCAGTGAAAGAAGACAGAGAGGGGCGGGGAAAGGCAGCGATCAGCAGGAATTGACACTAATGGAGGCAGAGCTACAGCAGGAAGCCCCCCCCCCCCCAATATTGCCCAGGTAATTGGGGGGTTTAGATACAGCGATCTGCCACAGCAATGCAGCATTTTAGCCGGGGTGATAGAGTAGAGGGGAATAGTTAAATAAAAAGTGACATTTTACGATGCTTCAGACTCTCTAAGCTTGATGGCAATTGATGCATGCTTGTTTCAGGTGTGCGATTCAGACACTACTGCAGCCAAAGAGATCAACAGGATGCCAAGCAATTGGTATTGCTTAAAAAGGAAATAAATATGTCAGCCTACATATCCCTCTCACTTCAGATGCCCTTTAAGCAAAGTGCTTTACAGAGCACACTGAGCAACTCACGTCACTAACTGCCCCACAAAGGGATATCCCATAGGCATAACAATCACCCCTGCGACCCCCGCCATCGAAGGGGGCTCAGAGGCTTTGTAGGCCCCTCCTCCCTCTCCCCAACCGCAAGTGCAGCCAATTAGCAAAGAAACCTCCCCATTCACTCACAAAAACTGCACGCAGGAGAGTCTAATATTTTTCCAGCTTCTGGATGCTGCATCACAGCAGAACACTCTCTGCTGCCATTCACCACCTACCGATCATGTGACCCACATGGGGTGCGGGGATCAAGGGGGCCCCCATGCTATCATTTTTCAGGGGGCTCTATTAAGTTACACTCCTGGGGCAGCCCAAGCCAGAGCAGACTGAAGACCACTCCGGCCCCCAGGCAGAGCTATGACAACTAACACCCCCTTCCCCCAGTATTAAAGGATACATCCTCCAGCCCCTGGCCGCCCTTATGTCCATCACTGCAGCTCCGGTGTACCGGGATCCCCTCTGTTGCAGATGCCAACCTCGCCAGGCTGGGATCTTCTGCACCTGCACAGAACACTGCAGGCCATGTGAGCGCCATCACAAGGGGTGCGGCGGCACAGAAGATCCCGAGGTCGCCATCTGCAACGGAGGGGATCTCAACACAACTGCTACATGGTGAACGTTGCTATAGGTGGTACCTCAGGGCCCAGTGTAGGAGGGAGCACACAACTCACTCAGCTATCATTCCCCTATTGTGTGTGAAGCAGAGAGAAATAAGAAAAAAGGGGATACATGGCAGTGTCTGCAAGCCAGATAAAGAGATTCAGTTTTTTGGGGACTCTGGGGCGCATCGTAGTCTAATAGCAATCAGTGTGTGACGGCTGGGGTGAGAGGGATGGAGGGGCGCACTTTGGTGTCTCAGCCTTGGGTGCTGGAGGACCTTGTCCCAGCTCTGGTTACACCGCATCACTGTGAGCAAGGCCTTACTGTCGTTTAAGGCCTTATACTCAAGCAAGCATAAACATTGTGTGGTGCGTGTACGCGCAGTGTGGTGCGTGTACGCGCAGTGTGGTGCGTGTACGCGCAGTGTGGTGCGTGTACGCGCAGTGTGGTGTGTGTGTGTAATTTAATGTGTAGTGTACGGTGTGTGTTGGTGTGGTGTATGTGTCACATGTTGTCGTCTAGTTTTCTTTTCTAGATATTACCGTCTACACACCTTTCCCAAAATAGATGCTGTAAATGATGCTCTGCCTATGCATTATTCAAATCTGTAGGTCATCATCAGCCCAGGTTTCCTGGCTCAAGGCAAAAGCTAGTTAAACAACTACTTAGGATTTAATAACTAATACATGGATAATGATAAGGCAACTGTTACACAAACCCAGGCAAGTATAAATACTGAGTACTGCAAACTAGGCTGGAGCATCACTCTGGCTTCATCAAGCTTATCAACAGATATCGCCATCTAGTGTAAAAAGTAGAGTACTGCATCTATATATATTTTATATATTGACAATTATGAGGTGCATAAAGTTATTCAAACAATATGCCCCCAAATCGTTTGAAAAGTGATTCAAAACCAATTTTGCAGCGCCCGTATTTTTATTGTAGCAGAATAGCTCTCAAAATACTGCAGGATATGTGTGGCTCCCACTCCATACACTTTCATGGGCAAATCGCTTTTGGGAGTCGTCGGCGACCTTATAACGCTCTAGAGGGTACCAGCCCTCAAAGACGGTGGCGATCTTTGTCCAAGTCAAGAGGAAACCTAGGTAATTGGTTCACAAAAATTTGTCTTAAAGTGGCCACAAATTGTACAATTTCTAGCAAAAAAATTGTTTGAGCGATCAGAAATTCTGATCAGATTGCTTATAAATAATCTATGTTGAAGGGCACAATAGATTACAAAAGATTAAAAAAACTTTCTGATTGAATTTTCGTCAAACCAAAATTTGAATTTTCTTGTTGGTTGTAATAGCTAGGAAGCAAAGAATGGTTTGTGTATGGTGTGGTGAACGATTTTTCTTCCAATCAGAATTATCTGATGGCTCGATTTTTTGCTAGAAATTGGATTGTTAGTGGCCACCTTTAGACTTCGAAAAGGATTTAGCACAGACAATGGCAGGGACTAGATTTTGAGCCCCTCTGAAGACAGTCAGTGACGACTATAAATCTGTGCAGTGCTGCAGGAAATGTAATTCCAAACATAGTCCTAATCTAGAATGCTTGATTTATATAGCACTTTGTGAGCTCATCTGAGGACAGTCAGTGACCTGACTATATGTACTCTGTAAAGTGCTGTATAAACATAATATGGTAGGACATTAGACTATGATAGGATTAGATTGTAGGTGCTGCAGGAGATGCCAGTGCTAAATACATACATAACAACAACAACAACAACAGACATTAGACTAGGACTATGGTAAGGATTAGGTTGTGAGTTCCTTTGAGGACAGTCAGTGACATGACTATGTACTCTAAAGTGCTGCAGAAGGTCAGTGCCGTTTAAAAACTCGACAACAATAATTACAGTAAGAGGTCATCTGAACCTCCGGTAACCCCCCACGGCTTCACAGAGCTTCTATTAATGTCATTTTTTAAAAACAAATTTTGAGGAAGTATGTGAGAGCGGGAAACCAATGTGGAGGGCAGCACAGAGGCGGCAACAAGGGTGAGTTAACACCCCCTGCTGCAGTGCGCATCCACGAAGATTCAGGTTCTGATCAGCAGAATTCCGAACAAGGTCCTAAATCAGAACTTGATGCATTCTGGGTAACAGGTATATATAGGTTTTTTGTTTTTTTTTAGGATACAAGAGGTGACATAGCACACAAATAACTATGTTGTGCTCTTTTCTTTCTCTACCTGAAAGTTAAATATCAGGTATGTAATTGAATGACTCAGTCCTGATTCAGACAGGAAGTGACTACAGTGTGACCCTCACTGATAAGACATTTCAACTATAAAACACTTTCCTAGCAGAAAATGTCTTCTGCGAGCAGGAAAGCAATAAAAAGGGTCAATAGTTCATACATTTTACTCTTCAATTAATGTGTCATTGAGCAAAAACAATAAAACAGTTAAAACTTACAAAGTAGATTTAAGCATAAAACAAAACTGGAATATCTTAAAAAGTCATTTTTAGGAGAAGGAAGATAGATACAATTGTTTATTTCAATAGTTTATTTTTGCCTCGGGTGTCCTTTAAATGGATGTTTAACCAGTTGCTGACTGCTCCACGCCAATTGGCGTGAGCAGTGCGGCTGCCCCAGGACCGCTCCACGCCCATTGGCTTGAATGGCCTGAGCGGCTCTAGCTGGGGATCGCGCGCGCATCCCCGGCAGTTAACTCCGCCCCCCGTGTCTTCCGCCCGCCGGCCAATCAGCATTGCCTGTGATTGCCCTGATCACCCCACACTGGCCCTGACAGGCGTCTGACTGAGGTCTGATTGACATCTGGTCGTCTGTGACAGACTGACATCTGAGTGACATCTATGCGTTTGTGCACTGTCGATTGACATTTGATCACCTGTCACCAGCTCTGATTGGCGTTTATCACTTATTGCCGTGATCTTTGTTTACATTGCTTGGCATCTGACAGTTGGTGTGATTGACATCTGGTCGCCTGTCACCAGCTCTGATTGAGGTCTGAGTGACATTGATTGAGGTCTGAGTGACATCTTATCGTCTGTGCACTGTTGATTGACATCCAATCGCCTGTTTTCGCTCTCATCGGCCTCTTGATTGGCCTGCGATTGGCTCTGATTGACCTCTGTCTGTTTCTAATTGCATTTGATTGTTTTTGATTGCTATCCGATTGCCTCTGATTGTATCTAGGCCCCTTTGTTAGGTAGTTGGTCAGTTAACGCCCAGCCCACTACACCGCAGTCACTTATCAGCGTCATCACTGTCGCTAATCTACATTGGTAGTATATAGTATCTGTAAGTGATCAATACTGATCGCAGTCAGATCTATGTAAGTACATTAGGGTCACCTTAGAGTAGGCTCCACTAAAAACGCAGTGTTTGCCCGATCAGGTCTGATCGTTCGGCCGCACTGCGTTCAGCCCACCCCACCGCAGTGACAGAAATCGTTTTTCCTGATCACTGCAAAAACACAACCCAATAGCTGCAGCGCTCTAAAGATCAGTTTTGATATTTTTGATCAAAACTGAGTGATCGCAGCTTTTTGACTTCACCAGTACTCCCGTTTGCTAGACAGGTGCTCTTTTTCCTGGGTAGTCTCAGTGGAATACCCTCTAAATTTAGCAGCCCAAAATGGCAAGAAAGGGGTATTCCCTGGAAGAGTCGGGTGAGAGCGATTGGGACTTCTCATCCGACAAATCATCCAGGTCAGAATATGAACCTGTAGACACCAGTGGCTCTATCTGATAGTTCTAATGGAGGAGGTTGAGGTCCCTGCTAGCGCCAGGCGTACCCGACCCCATGTCATTGGACCACAAGTGTGCGCAGGATCAACCTCAAGGAAAGCAGAGTGGTGCTAGTGCTGATCCAGGTTTGCATGGTGAGGCATACACCAGCAGCACAGCACCTCCTGGACTTAGCACCAGTACTACCGTATACCCCGGGGAAGTGGTGAGCACCAGCATGGCAGTTGAAACTGGTGCAGTAAGACCCTGGTCGTAGCCACCAAAAACACCAAGGGTTGCCAATTGGGATTTGCCAAGTTGCTGGCAAAGCCCAATTGGCAACCCCCTGGTTCCCCCGCACCCATAGTGTCCCCTTTCACCGCCAAGTCTGGAGTCCAGGTGGAGACAGATCATCTAGGATCGGCCCTAGACTTCATCTGTTCTTCACCGAGGATCTCTGACTTAGCCGTGGCAGAGACCAACCGTTATGCCACACAATACATCACCCCCAAATCGGATAGCTACTATGCCCAGCCTTTCCGGTGGAAACCAGTCACAGTTTCCAAATTTATAATTTTTTGGGCCTACTCTCCATGGGTCTAACGAAAAAAAAATGTATTGCAGTCCTATTGGTCTACGCACCCAATGCATCACATGCCCATGTACTCTGCTGCCATGTCCAGGTTATGTTTTGAGATGATCCTGTGCTTCAATGGCAACACAACCGGTCATCAAAGTGACCACCCTGCATATGACCAGCTCCACAAAATTCGATAACAAGAGGGCTGCCTTGTGTAACAAAGACCTTCTTGCAGTGAAATGGAAGGACGAGAGGGATGTTTACCTTCTGTCCACCATTCACGCAGACACAGCAGTCCAAATTCGACGGGCAACTGAGGTTGTTGAAAAACCCCTCACCATCCACAATTAGAACACAAACATGGGAGGGGTGGACATTTCAACGACCAGATGTAGGGTCTCTAGTTTGCCTAAGGACCAGAAGCTGGTATAAAAAGGTGTCTGTATGTTTAATTCAATTGGCAACGTACAATAATTTTGGTCTCTACACAAAGGCTGAGAAAATGGGACCCTTCCTTCAATTTCAGGAAGAGATCGTTTTAGAACTCCTGTATCCAGGAGGAACTGTGCCCCAACCCCCTGATGTAGTTAGCCGCAGGGCTGTGGAGTCTGAGCAATTTTGGGCACCTGGAGTCGGAGTTGGAGTCGTGGTTTCATAAACTGAGTCATCTGAAGATTTTTGTACCGACTCCACAGCCCTGGTTAGCCGGCTACATGAAAAGCACTATGCTTATAACTTTCCGAGTGCCCCAGGTCAACACACCCAAAGAAAAGCTTGTTGTGTCTGCAAGAAGGCTGGAATAAGGCCTGACACAACTATTTACTGTCCCACCTGTCCTGAACATCCTGCCCTATGCATAGGGGAGTGTTTCGAGAAGTTCCACTCACATATACGCTTTTAGAGTAGGGATCTCAATACATAGCATAGTTCAATGAGTACCTTTAGGATTTCACAGGTCAATTTTAATTATTTGGTTTCCAGAATACTCCTCACGGTTTAGGGCCCCTAAAATGCCAGGGCAGTATAGGAACCCCACAAGTGACCCAATTTTGGAAAGCAGACACCCCAAGGTATTCCGTGAGGGGTATAGCGAGTTCATAGAAGACTTTATTTTTTGT